>NC_069499.1:1251651166-1251803666 GCF_027579735.1 Bombina bombina
ACAATTCAGTTTAATGAATAGCCAAGAAGTGGGGTGATAAAAAAGTGCGAAAGCATATAAAATAAGGAATTGGAATAATTGTGCTTTATACAAAATCATAACCACCACAAAAAAAGGGCGGGCCTCATGGACTCTTGCTAATATGAAAGAAATGAATTTATCAGGTAAGTTCTTACATAAATTATGTTTTCTTTCATGTAATTAGCAAGAGTCCATGAGCTAGTGACGTATGGGATAATGACTACCCAAGATGTGGATCTTTCCACACAAGAGTCACTAGAGAGGGAGGGATAAAATAAAGACAGCCAATTCCTGCTGAAAATAATCCACACCCAAAATAAAGTTTAACGAAAAACATAAGCAGAAGATTCAAACTGAAACCGCTGCCTGAAGTACTTTTCTACCAAAAACTGCTTCAGAAGAAGAAAATACATCAAAATGGTAGAATTTAGTAAAAGTATGCAAAGAGGACCAAGTTGCTGCTTTGCAGATCTGGTCAACCGAAGCTTCATTCCTAAACGCCCAGGAAGTAGAAACTGACCTAGTAGAATGAGCTGTAATTCTCTGAGGCGGAGTTTTACCCGACTCAACATAGGCAAGATGAATTAAAGATTTCAACCAAGATGCCAAAGAAATGGCAGAAGCTTTCTGGCCTTTTCTAGAACCGGAAAAGATAACAAATAGACTAGAAGTCTTACGAAAAGATTTCGTAGCTTCAACATAATATTTCAAAGCTCTAACAACATCCAAAGAATGCAACGATTTCTCCTTAGAATTCTTAGGATTAGGACATAATGAAGGAACCACAATTTCTCTACTAATGTTGTTGGAATTCACAACTTTAGGTAAAAATTCAAAAGAAGTTCGCAACACCGCCTTATCCTGATGAAAAATCAGAAAAGGAGACTCACAAGAAAGAGCAGATAATTCAGAAACTCTTCTGGCAGAAGAGATGGCCAAAAGGAACAAAACTTTCCAAGAAAGTAATTTAATGTCCAATGAATGCATAGGTTCAAACGGAGGAGCTTGAAGAGCTCCCAGAACCAAATTCAAACTCCAAGGAGGAGAAATTGACTTAATGACAGGTTTTATACGAACCAAAGCTTGTACAAAACAATGAATATCAGGAAGAATAGCAATCTTTCTGTGAAAAAGAACAGAAAGAGCAGAGATTTGTCCTTTCAAAGAACTTGCGGACAAACCCTTATCTAAACCATCCTGAAGGAACTGTAAAATTCTCGGTATTCTAAAAGAATGCCAGGAAAAATGATGAGAAAGACACCAAGAAATATAAGTCTTCCAGACTCTATAATATATCTCTCGAGATACAGATTTACGAGCCTGTAACATAGTATTAATCACAGAGTCAGAGAAACCTCTTTGACCAAGAATCAAGCGTTCAATCTCCATACCTTTAAATTTAAGGATTTCAGATCCTGATGGAAAAAAAGGACCTTGTGACAGAAGGTCTGGTCTTAACGGAAGAGTCCACGGTTGGCAAGAGGCCATCCGGACAAGATCCGCATACCAAAACCTGTGAGGCCATGCCGGAGCTACCAGCAGAACAAACGAGCATTCCTTCAGAATCTTGGAGATTACTCTTGGAAGAAGAACTAGAGGCGGAAAGATATAGGCAGGATGATACTTCCAAGGAAGTGATAATGCATCCACTGCCTCCGCCTGAGGATCCCGGGATCTGGACAGTTTCTTGTTTAGATGGGACGCCATCAGATCTATTTCTGGAAGTTCCCACATTTGAACAATCTGAAGAAATACCTCTGGGTGAAGAGACCATTCGCCCGGATGCAACGTTTGACGACTGAGATAATCCGCTTCCCAATTGTCTACACCTGGGATATGAACCGCAGAGATTAGACAGGAGCTGGATTCCGCCCAAACCAAAATTCGAGATACTTCTTTCATAGCCAGAGGACTGTGAGTCCCTCCTTGATGATTGATGTATGCCACAGTTGTGACATTGTCTGTCTGAAAACAAATGAACGATTCTCTCTTCAGAAGAGGCCAAAACTGAAGAGCTCTGAAAATTGCACGGAGTTCCAAAATATTGATCGGTAATCTCACCTCCTGAGATTCCCAAACTCCTTGTGCCGTCAGAGATCCCCACACAGCTCCCCAACCTGTGAGACTTGCATCTGTTGAAATTACAGTCCAGGTCGGAAGCACAAAAGAAGCCCCCTGAATTAAACGATGGTGATCTGTCCACCATGTTAGAGAGTGTCGAACAATCGGTTTTAAAGATATTAATTGAGATATCTTTGTGTAATCCTTGCACCATTGCTTCAGCATACAGAGCTGAAGAGGTCGCATGTGAAAACGAGCAAAGGGGATCGCGTCCGATGCAGCAGTCATAAGACCTAGAATTTCCATGCATAAGGCTACCGAAGGGAATGATTGTGACTGAAGGTTTCGACAAGCTGTAATCAACTTTAGACGTCTCTTGTCTGTTAAAGACAGAGTCATGGACACTGAATCCATCTGGAAACCCAGAAAGGTTACCCTTGTCTGAGGAATCAAAGAACTTTTTGGTAAATTGATCCTCCAACCATGATCTTGAAGAAACAACACAAGTCGATTCGTATGAGATTCTGCTAAATGTAAAGACTGAGCAAGTACCAAGATATCGTCCAAATAAGGAAATACCACAATACCCTGTTCTCTGATTACAGACAGCAGGGCACCGAGAACCTTTGTAAAAATTCTTGGAGCTGTAGCTAGGCCAAACGGCAGAGCCACAAACTGGTTATGCTTGTCCAGAAACGAGAATCTCAGGAACTGATAATGATCTGGATGAATCGGAATATGCAGATATGCATCCTGTAAATCTATTGTGGACATATAATTCCCTTGCTGAACAAAAGGTAAGATAGTCCTTACAGTTACCATCTTGAACGTTGGTATCCTTACATAACGATTCAATATTTTTAGATCCAGAACTGGTTTGAATTTGAATAAAACCCCATCCCCTGTTCCGGAACTGGAACTGGCATAATTACTCCAGTCAACTCTAGATCTGAAACACATTTCAGAAATGCTTGAGCTTTTACTGGATTTACTGGGACACGGGAAAGAAAAAATCTCTTTGCAGGAGGTCTCAACTTGAAACCAATTCTGTACCCTTCTGAAACAATGCTCTGAATCCAAAGATTGTGAACAGAATTGATCCAAATTTCCTTGAAAAAACGTAATCTGCCCCCTACCAGCTGAGCTGGAATGAGGGCCGCACCTTCATGTGGACTTAGAAGCAGGCTTTGCCTTTCTAGCTGGCTTGGATTTATTCCAGACTGGAGATGGTCTCCAAACTGAAACTGCTCCTGAGGATGAAGGATCAGGCTTTTGTTCTTTGTTGAAACGAAAGGAACGAAAACGATTATTAGCCCTGTTTTTACCTTTAGATTTTTTATCCTGTGGTAAAAAAGTTCCTTTCCCACCAGTAACAGTTGAAATAATGGAATCCAACTGAGAACCAAATAATTTGTTACCCTGGAAAGAAATGGAAAGTAAAGTTGATTTAGAAGCCATATCAGCATACCAAGTTTTAAGCCATAAAGCTCTTCTAGCTAAAATAGCTAGAGACATAAACCTGACATCAACTCTGATAATATCAAAAATGGCATCACAGAAAAAATTATTAGCATGCTGAAGAAGAATAATAATATCATGAGAATCACGATGTGTTACTTGTTGCGCTAAAGTTTCCAACCAAAAAGTTGAAGCTGCAGCAACATCAGCCAAAGATATAGCAGGTCTAAGAAGATTACCTGAACACAGATAAGCTTTTCTTAGAAAGGACTCAATTTTCCTATCTAGAGGATCCTTAAACGAAGTACCATCTGACGTAGGAATAGTAGTACGTTTAGCAAGGGTAGAAATAGCCCCATCAACTTTAGGGATCTTGTCCCAAAATTCTAATCTGTCAGACGGCACAGGATATAATTGCTTAAAACGTTTAGAAGGAGTAAATGAATTACCCAAATTATCCCATTCTTTGGAAATTACTGCAGAAATAGCATTAGGAACAGGAAAAACTTCTGGAATAACCACAGGAGCTTTAAATACCTTATCTAAACGTTTAGAATTAGTATCAAGAGGACCAGAATCCTCTATTTCTAAAGCAATTAGTACTTCTTTAAGTAAAGAACGAATAAATTCCATTTTAAATAAATATGAAGATTTATCAGCATCAACCTCTGAGACAGAATCCTCTGAACCAGAGGAATCATCAGAATCAGAATGATGATGTTCAGTTAAAAATTCATCTGTAGGGAGAGAAGTTTTAAAAGATTTTTTACGTTTACTAGAAGGAGAAATAACAGACATAGCCTTCTTTATGGATTCAGAAACAAAATCTCTTATATTATCAGGAACATTCTGCACCTTAGATGTTGAAGGAACTGCAACAGGCAATGGTACTTTACTAAAGGAAATATTATCTGCTTTAACAAGTTTGTCATGACAATCAATACAAACAACAGCTGGAGGAATAGCTACCAAAAGTTTACAGCAGATACACTTAGCTTTGGTAGATTCAGCACTTGACAGCGATTTTCCTGTAGTATCTTCTGACTCAGATGCAACGTGAGACATCTTGCAATATGTAAGAGAAAAAACAACATATATATATAAAGCAAAATTGATCAAATTCCTTAAATGACAGTTTCAGGAATGGGAAAAAATGCCAAAGAACAAGCTTCTAGCAACCAGAAGCAATAAAAAATGAGACTTAAATAATGTGGAGACAAAAGTGACGCCCATATTTTTTCGCGCCAAATAAGACGCCCACATTATTTGGCGCCTAAATGCTTTTTGGCGCCAAAAATGACGCCACATCCGGAAAGCCGACATTTTTGGCGCAAAATAACGTCAAAAAATGACGCAACTTCCGGCGACACGTATGACGCCGGAAACGGAAATAGAATTTTTGCGCCAAAAAAGTCAGCGCCAAGAATGACGCAATAAAATGAAGCATTTTCAGCCCCCGCGAGCCTAACAGCCCACAGGGAAAAAGTCAAATTTTAAGGTAAGAAAAATGTTAAATTAAAATGCATTATCCCAAATATGAAACTGACTGTCTGAAAATAAGGAAAGTTGAACATTCTGAGTCAAGGCAAATAAATGTTTGAATACATATATTTAGAACTTTATAAACAAAGTGCCCAACCATAGCTAGGAGTGTCACAGAAAATAAGACTTACTTACCCCAGGACACTCATCTACATATAGCAGATAGCCAAACCAGTACTGAAACGAGAATCAGCAGAGGTAATGGTATATATAAGAGTATATCGTCGATCTGAAAAGGGAGGTAAGAGATGAATCTCTACGACCGATAACAGAGAACCTATGAAATAGACCCCTTAGAAGGAGATCACTGCATTCAAATAGGCAATACTCTCCTCACATCCCTCTGACATTCACTGCACGCTGAGAGGAAAACCGGGCTCCAACTTGCTGCGGAGCGCATATCAACGTAGAATCTAGCACAAACTTACTTCACCACCTCCATCGGAGGCAAAGTTTGTAAAACTGAATTGTGGGTGTGGTGAGGGGTGTATTTATAGGCATTTTGAGGTTTGGGAAACTTTGCCCCTCCTGGTAGGAATGTATATCCCATACGTCACTAGCTCATGGACTCTTGCTAATTACATGAAAGAAAAGTGGCTGCTAGATCTTGTTGCTCGATAGGTCTGGTCTGCTCTGTGTACACAGATCAATTTCAGTCTGCTAAGCTTGCATAACTTTGCTGCAACACAGCTCCGCCTACTGCCTATTTTAATTAGTGCACTGCACATAACTGGATAAAAAGGTTGTTATTCTGAAACGGCGCAAATTGAACCGGTGTAAACCAAGGGCCACTTGTATATATATATATATATATATATATATATATATATATATATATATATATATATATATATATATGTATGTAAGAATACAGTAGAAATTATCGAATCCAAATTAGAACCAATTTCTTTCCTTGATAATAAAGAGAGAAAAGTCTGAATTTCAACAGCATATCAGTAGACCAGGGCTTAAAAGGAAATTAAACCATTTTTTTTTTCTTTCATGACTCGTATGCACTTTTAAAGGAACATAAAACCCAATTTTTTTCTTTCAAAATTTAGATAGAACATAAAATTTTAAACAACTTTCTAATTTACTTCTATTATCATATTTTCTTTGTTCTCTTGTTATCCTTATTTGAAAAGCAGAAGGGTAAGCTCAAGAGTGTGCACGTGTCTGCCTCACTAAATAGCAGCAGTTTTGCAACAATGTTATACATCAGCAGTAGCACTAGATGGCAGCACTATTTCCTGTCCTGGAGTGCTTCAGACACATGCACGCTACCTACCTAGGTATCTGTTTAACAAAGAATAACATGAGAATTAAACATTTTTGATAATAGAAGTAAATTGTATTCTCTATCTGAATAACGAAAGAAATTTGTGGGTTTAATGTCTCTTTAAGCAACTTTCTAATTTACTTCTATTATCAATTTGTCTTCATTCTCTTGGTATCTTTAGTTGAAAAGCAGGAATGCAAGCTTAGGGGCCAGACCATTTTTGATTCAGCATCTGGATAACGTTTGCTGATTGGTGGCTAAATGTACTCTTCACCACCTGTATGAAGGAAAGTACTGTACAATTGCATTTATTATTAATAGAGTATTCTTTTTTTTTCAGTTTTGCATGATTTAACAGTGTGTGAATGTAATATCTTGTAGACGAAAGTGGCATCAACTTCTGCAATAGCATGATTCAAAAAGATCACACACTATGCATTGTCAGAGTTGCAAGATTTGCTCAATTGAAACAATGGAGCCACTTCAATCTTTACAAAAGGTTACATTCTTATTCTACAAAGCTGGGTTTCACTTTGTCGGGTAGCTATATTACAAAAAAATAATTGAAAGAATAGCACAACACTCTCTTAAAAAAAAAAAAGGTACTACAACATATGGATATTTTTTATTTATAGGGACATAAAATCTAAAGAGCTTAATTTTTTAAACAACTCCAATATATTTCTATTATCACATTTGCTTAATTATGTTTGGAACGTGTATTAAAAGAGTCAGCAAGGTACTACTGGGGGCCAATTGTAACAGGTATAATTGTGCAGCCACCAATCAGCAGCTAGCTCCTAAGCCTACCTAGGTGTACTTTTCAACAAAGGGAACCAAGAGACCAAAGCAAATTGAAAGTTGTTAAAAAATTGTTTCGTCTAAATCATGAAAGAAAGTTTTAGGGTTTTTTTTGTTTTTTTGTTTTTAAGAATATTTTGAATTTCTCAGCCTTGTAAGATTTCTATTACTGACATCAAATTACAACCCAAGAAACTTCAGAAAGAAAAACAAACACTTGTCACATTTTTGGTATTGTATTATTTCAAGGACAAATAGCTTTTTTCAAAAATAAAAGTACTGTAAGTTAAAAGGACATTATTAAACACTTTGATATGGTAATATAAAATGATAAATCGTATAATAAATATATATATATATATATATATATATATATAATAACAAATCTAAAAAAAAGAGAGAAGAACAGTGGTATATAGTAGTAACACGGTTTAAAAGACAGGGAGTACAGCACTCTTTAAGAAAATAATGCAACAAATTAAAAAAAAAATCGCAACAGCAGCACTGATCAAAGGATCACTGAAAAACATAAATTATGCTTACCAGATAATTTAATTTCCTTCTGTATAAGCAGAGTCCACAGCATCATTCCTTACTGTTAAAAAATACTGAACCTGGCCACCAGGAGGAGGCAAAGACAGCCCAGCCAAAGGCTTAAATACCTCTCCCACTTCCCCCATCCCCTAGTCATTCTGCTGAGGGAACAAGGAACAGTAGGAGAAAAATTAGGGTATAAATGGTGCCAGAAGAAAAATATAAATTTAGAGGGCCGGCCATCAGAGAACACAGACGGGGGCCGTGGACTCTCCTTATACAGAAAGAAATTAAATTATCTGGTAAGCATTTTTCTTCTTAATATAAGGAGAGTCCACGGCATCATTCCTTACAGTTGGAAAACTTATACCCAAGCTCTAAAGGACACTAAATGATAACGGGAGGGGAAAAAAAGAGAGGCGGACCCTAATCTGAGGGCACCACAGCCTGCAAAACCTCTCTCAGAAATGTTGCTTCAGCCGAAGCAAAAACATCAAACTTGTAAAATTT
Source organism: Bombina bombina (assembly GCF_027579735.1). Taxonomy (NCBI): domain Eukaryota; kingdom Metazoa; phylum Chordata; class Amphibia; order Anura; family Bombinatoridae; genus Bombina; species Bombina bombina. Next base: position 1,251,659,373 of record NC_069499.1, read on the forward strand.
AGAAAACATTATGTAAGGAGGACCAGGTAGCCACCTTACAAATCTTATCCATAGAGGCCTCGTTCTTAAAGGCCCAAGAGGAAGCCACTTCTCTAGTAGAATAAGTCGTAATACTCTGAAGAGGTCTATGTCCCACTGTCTCATAAGCAAAGCGGATAACACTCCTTAACCAAAAAGATAAGGAAGTCAAAGAGACCTTCTGTCCCTTACACATCCCGGAATAGACAACAAACAAGGACAAAGTTTGTCTAAAATCCTTAGTAGCCTGAAGGTAAAACTTCAAGGCACCAACCACGTCCAAATTATGAAGCAAACGTTCCTTCGCAGAAGAAGGATTTGGACACAGGGAAGGAACCGCAATCTCTCGATTGATGTTACAGTCTGACATGACCTTAGGAAGAAAACCTAACTTAGTACATAGGACAGCCTTATCCGAATGAAACACCAGATAAGGAGGCTCGCATTGCAAGGTGGCAATCTCAGATACTCTGCACACAGAAGCAATAGCCAGTAGAAAAAGAACCTTCCAGGACAACAAATTAATGTCAATCTCATGCACAGGCTCAAATGGAGCTTGTTGCAAAACCTTAAGAACAAGATTTAGACTCCCAAGGAGGAGCCTTAGATCTAAACACAGGTCTGATCCTAATCAGAGCCTTAACAAAGGACTGTACATCGGGGAGCACTGAGAGCCTCTTGCGCAGTAAAACAGATAGGGCTGAAATCTGTCCCCTCAGGGAACTGGCAGAAAGGCCCTTCTCCAGTCCATCCTGGAGAAACGATAGGATCCTGGCAACCTTAACTTTATGTTATCTAATGATAGATGTAACAAGTAACCGGCTTACGAGCTTGAATGAGTATCAATCACTCTCTCAGAAAAACCTCTCTTGGCTAGGACTAAGCGTTCAATCTCCACACAGTCAGTCTCAGAGAATCTAGATTTTGATGAACAAAGGGACCTTGTTCCAGCAGATCCCTGCGACAAGGTAACTTCCATGAAAGAGATGGTGACATACTCACCAGATCCGCGAACCACATCCTTTGCGGCCACGATGGAGCAATCAGTATCACTGATGCCTGCTCCTCCTTGATGTGGGCCACTACAAAAGGAAGAAGTGGTAACGGCGGGAAAAGGTAAAATAGACTGAACCTCCAAGGCACTGCTAATGCATCTATAAGCTCCGCCTGAGGATTCCTGGACCTCGACCCATATCTGGGTAGCTTAGTATTGAGACGAGATGCCAGGAGATTTATCTCCGGGGTCCCCCACTTGTTGCATATCCCTGCAAACACTTCGGGATGGAGAACATTACCCCGGATGAAAAGATTGTCTGCTGAGAAAATCCGCTTGCCAGTTGTCCACACCCGGAATGTGGATCGCTAATAGCGAACAGCTGTGGGCCTCCACTCACTTCAGAATTTGAAATACCTCCCTCATTGCTAGGTAGCTTCTCGTTCCCCCTGATGGTTGATGTAAGCCACCGAGGTTATATTGTTTTATTGGAATCTGATAAACCGGGATAAAAACCCAGAAGGGGCCAAGCCTTCAGAGCATTGAAGACTGCTCTAAGTTCCAGAATGTTGATCAGGAGGGAGTGCTTCTCCTGAGACCACATGCCCTGTACCTTCCTGGCACCCCAAACAGCTCCCCATCCTGATAGACTTACGTCCGTAGTCACAATCTCCCAGGAATATTTTCTTCCATCCGTGAGATTGGAGCAAGTAAAGAGCCCTCGAATGATCCTCTGTAAGGCTGAACACCGGTGCCCGGACTAGTATGTCGTCCAAATAGGGCGCCACAGCAATGCCCCTGAATCTGGTCACTGCAAGTAGTGCCCCCAGAGCCTTCGTGAAGACTCTCTGGGCCATTGCCAGACCAAAGGGAAGGGTCACAAACTGGAAGTGCTGGCCCAGAAACGCAAATCTTAGGAACTTGAAGAAGTCCCTGTGAATTGGAACATGAAGGTAATCATCCTTCAAGTCTATTGTCGTTACGAACTGCCCCTCTTGAACTAGGGGCAGAATAGATCTGATTGTTTCAATTTTGAACGATGGAACAGCCAGAAACCTGTTTAAACACTTTAGGTCCAGAAACAGGCGAAACATGCCCTTCTTCTTTGGAACCACAAAAAGATTTGAATAGTATCCTAGACCCCTTTCTGCTTGGGGTCCTGAACGTCCTGCAACTAGGCTTCGGAGAAGAGAGACAATCTGCCCCCTACTTTGTCTTGACACCGGTCGGGGGCCGCCCCTTCATGCTGACTTTGTCTCTGCTGGCTTCTTGTTCTGCTTTGACTTGTTCCAAGACTGGCCTGATCCGTTTTCAAGGTGGGCTGCTGGCGCTGGGCCTTGTCCGCACGAAAGGGACAAAAAGTAGATCCTTTAGGCTTAGCCTTCTTATCCTGCGGTAGGAAAGCTCTTTTGCCTCCCGTAACTGTGGATATGATTGAATCCCTGTGTGAGATGGTCGAAAGGGTTTTGGATTCTCACAATACAGCCACTGCCGGTTGAAAAACAAACCCTATGTGTTGAAACATTTTCCTTAACATGTTTTCTAACTTTTTATCCATGGGTTCTTTAAACAACGAACTATCCTGGAGGGGAATAGTTGTCCGGGATGGGGAATAGTTCCTAAAGGAAGAAACAGGGGAAAAGGAAGAACAAAATTGCTCCCATTCATTCTTAATAATATTAGCAATCTTAACAGGAACCGGGAAGGTCTGGGGCACTACACTGTCCTTGTATACCTTATCAAGCTTAGGAATCAAAGGTTCCTCCGGAAGCTTTGGTTCCAGCAAGCACCTGCTTCAGCAAAAAGCGCAAATTCTCGATCATAAACACAGGCCGTGGAACAGGAACACGGGCCTTCAAGTGTGACAGGTAGAAGCATCACTCCTGACATGGACTTGAGTGTAGAAAGCAGGCAGCGAAACTCGTCAACGCTGATTGCTTGTGGAGTTGTTAATATGAGTCGGGATTTTCGCAGAAAGACTCTCCCTGCATCTCCAGACTCTGCATTTCACCCAGGCTCTCATTGAGAGGCTGACAGGACTACTTAAAACTCCAGTCCCATTCCGAATAGTACTACCCTCCATAAGATACTACTCCGAATCTTAGGAACTTCTCTGCTATCCTCCTGTGATGAAAGACAAAGAATGACTAGGGATGAGGGGACTGGAGGAGGTATTTAAGCCTTTGGCTAGGGTGTCTTCGCCTCCTCCTGGTGGCCAGGTTCTTTATTCCCAAAAGTAATGAATGAAGCCGTGGACTCTCCTCCCCTTTAGATGGTAATAGATACCCCTACAGGCATAAGAATATGAGTTGTACAGAGCTCTGTTTTGTCCCGTACAGCATGGTCATGCTTCCTGAGTAGGTGTAGTTGGTCTGTTCATACTCGTACAACTTATATTCTTATGTGGAAAAGACTTAAGGCAAGGGGTTATCCGTAGGACCCATAAGAAAAGCCTTTTTAGAGGTTGAGAGCATTCCCAGAGCAAATTTACTTACAACTAAAACATCTACTAAATCTAGAGGGAAAAGTGGAATAACCTTTGTCACCACTTATTCTAATCAGTACAGGGAAGTATGCGAGATCATTAGGAGGAACCTTCCAATTTTGAAGGCTGATGATGCCCTCAAGAATGTGGTTGGCAAGGGTTGTCTATTTGTTTCTAAGAGGAATGTGACTATTGGAAATCTTGTCTCACCCAGTGCCCTTAGGAAGCCACCTAGGCAGAGTAGTTGGCTCAGCTGTAAAGGACACTATAAGTGTGGCCTGCACAGCTGTATTGCTTGTAGTCATACTACAAGTAGCAAAGTATTTCAGTCTAATTACACACAAAGAGTCTTTGATTGTAATTACTGTACAAACTGCAGATCAGAATTTGCAATTTATGTCATAACATGTACCTCCTGTGAGAAGCAATATGTAGGGTGTACTACACGTGAGACTAGAGAACGTATACATGAACACCTTAATGATATTGAGAGAGGGAGGACAGCGACAGGTGCATCTAAGCATTTCATACATGAGCATGACAGAAGTGTCAAGACATTCACCTGGATGATCATAGATATAATTAAGAATAAACCAAGGGGAGGAAGTAGGACTATGGAGTTGTATAAAAAACATAATTTATGTAAGAACTTACCTGATAAATTCATTTCTTTCATATTAACAAGAGTCCATGAGCTAGTGACGTATGGGATATACATTCCTACCAGGAGGGGCAAAGTTTCCCAAACCTTAAAATGCCTATAAATACACCCCTCACCACACCCACAAATCAGTTTAACGAATAGCCAAGAAGTGGGGTGATAAGAAAAAAGTGCGAAGCATATAAAATAAGGAATTGGAATAATTGTGCTTTATACAAAAAAATCATAACCACCACAAAAAAGGGTGGGCCTCATGGACTCTTGTTAATATGAAAGAAATGAATTTATCAGGTAAGTTCTTACATAAATTATGTTTTCTTTCATGTAATTAACAAGAGTCCATGAGCTAGTGACGTATGGGATAATGAATACCCAAGATGTGGATCTTTCCACACAAGAGTCACTAGAGAGGGAGGGATAAAATAAAGACAGCCAATTCCTGCTGAAAATAATCCACACCCAAAATAAAGTTTAATGAAAAACATAAGCAGAAGATTCAAACCGAAACCACTGCCTGAAGTACCTTTCTACCAAAAACTGCTTCAGAAGAAGAGAATACATCAAAATGGTAGAATTTAGTAAAAGTATGCAAAGAGGACCAAGTCGCTGCTTTGCAAATCTGATCAACTGAAGCTTCATTCCTAAACGCCCAGGAAGTAGAAACTGACCTAGTAGAATGAGCTGTAATCCTCTGAGGCGGAGTCTTACCCGAATTAACATAGGCAAGATGAATTAAAGATTTCAACCAGGATGCCAAAGAAATGGCAGAAGCTTTCTGGCCTTTTCTAGAACCAGAAAAGATGACAAATAGACTAGAAGTCTTTCGGAAAGATTTAGTAGCTTCAACATAATATTTCAAAGCTCTAACAACATCCAAAGAATGTAACGATTTCTCCTTAGAATTCTTAGGATTAGGACATAATGAAGGAACCACGATTTCTCTACTAATGTTGTTGGAATTCACAACCTTAGGTAAAAAATTCAAAAGAAGTTCGCAACACCGCCTTATCCTGATGAAAAATCAGAAAAGGAGACTCACAAGAAAGAGCAGATAATTCAGAAACTCTTCTGGCAGAAGAGATGGCCAAAAGGAACAAAACTTTCCAAGAAAGCAATTTAATGTCCAATGAATGCATAGGTTCAAACGGAGGAGCTTGAAGAGCTCCCAGAACCAAATTCAAACTCCATGGAGGAGAAATTGACTTAATGACAGGTTTTATACGAACAAAAGCTTGTACAAAACAATGAATATCAGGAAGAATAGCAATCTTTCTGTGAAAAAGAACAGAAAGAGCAGAGATTTGTCCTTTCAAGGAACTTGCGGACAAACCCTTATCTAAACCATCCTGAAGAAATTGTAATATTCTCGGAATTCTAAAAGAATACCAAGAAAAATGATGAGTAAGACACCAAGAAATATAAGTCTTCCAGACTCTATAATATATCTCTCTAGATACAGATTTACGAGCCTGTAACATAGTATCAATGACAGAGTCAGAGAAACCTCTTTGACTAAGAATCAAGCGTTCAATCTCCATACCTTTAAGTTTAAGGATTTCAGATCCGGATGGAAAAAAGGACCTTGCGACAGAAGGTCTGGTCTTAACGGAAGAGACCATGGTTAGCAAGATGCCATCCGGACAAGATCCGCATACCAAAACCTGTGAGGCCATGCCGGAGCTATTAGCAGAACAAACGAGCATTCCCTCAGAATCTTGGAGATTACTCTTGGAAGAAGAACTAGAGGCGGAAAGATATAGGCAGGATGATACTTCCAAGGAAGTGATAATGCATCCACTGCCTCCGCCTGAGGATCCCGGGATCTGGACAGATACCTGGGAAGTTTCTTGTTTAGATGAGAGGCCATCAGATCTATCTCTGGAAGCCCCCACATTTGAACAATCTGAAGAAATACCTCTGGGTGAAGAGACCATTCGCCCGGATGCAACGTTTGGCGACTGAGATAATCCGCTTCCCAATTGTCTACACCTGGGATATGAACCGCAGAGATTAGACAGGAGCTGGATTCTGCCCAAACCAAAATTCGAGATACTTCTTTCATAGCCAGAGGACTGTGAGTCCCTCCTTGATGATTGATGTATGCCACAGTTGTGACATTGTCTGTCTGAAAACAAATGAACGATTCTCTCTTCAGAAGAGGCCAAAACTGAAGAGCTCTGAAAATTGCACGGAGTTCCAAAATATTGATCGGTAATCTCACCTCCTGAGATTCCCAAACTCCCTGTGCCGTCAGAGATCCCCACACAGCTCCCCAACCTGTGAGACTTGCATCTGTTGAAATTACAGTCCAGGTCGGAAGAACAAAAGAAGCCCCCTGAATTAAACAATGGTGATCTGTCCACCACGTTAGAGAGTGTCGAACAATCGGTTTTAAAGATATTAATTGAGATATCTTCGTGTAATCCCTGCACCATTGGTTCAGCATACAGAGCTGAAGAGGTCGCATGTGAAAACGAGCAAAGGGGATCGCGTCCGATGCAGCAGTCATAAGACCTAGAATTTCCATGCATAAGGCTACCGAAGGGAATGATTGTGACTGAAGGTTTCGACAAGCTGTAATCAATTTTAGACGTCTCTTGTCTGTTAAAGACAGAGTCATGGACACTGAATCTATCTGGAAACCCAGAAAGGTTACCCTTGTTTGAGGAATCAAAGAACTTTTTGGTAAATTGATCCTCCAACCATGATCTTGAAGAAACAACACAAGTCGATTCGTATGAGACTCTGCTAAATGTAAAGACTGAGCAAGTACCAAGATATCGTCCAAATAAGGAAATACCACAATACCCTGTTCTCTGATTACAGACAGAAGGGCACCGAGAATCTTTGTGAAAATTCTTGGAGCTGTAGCAAGGCCAAACGGTAGAGCCACAAATTGGTAATGCTTGTCTAGAAAAGAGAATCTCAGGAACTGAAAATGATCTGGATGAATCGGAATATGCAGATATGCATCCTGTAAATCTATTGTGGACATATAATTCCCTTGCTGAACAAAAGGCAATATAGTCCTTACAGTTACCATCTTGAACGTTGGTATCCTTACATAACGATTCAATAATTTTAGATCCAGAACTGGTCTGAAGGAATTCTCCTTCTTTGGTACAATGAAGAGATTTGAATAAAACCCCATCCCCTGTTCCGGAACTGGAACTGGCATAATTACTCCAGCCAACTCTAGATCTGAAACACAATTCAGAAATGCTTGAGCTTTCACTGGATTTACTGGGACACGGGAAAGAAAAAATCTCTTTGCAGGAGGTCTCATCTTGAAACCAATTCTGTACCCTTCTGAAACAATGCTCTGAATCCAAAGATTGTGAACAGAATTGATCCAAATTTCTTTGAAAAAACGTAACCTGCCCCCTACCAGCTGAACTGGAATGAGGGCCGTACCTTCATGTGAACTTAGAAGCAGGCTTTGCCTTTCTAGCAGGCTTGGATTTATTCCAGACTGGAGATGGTTTCCAAACTGAAACTGCTCCTGAGGACGAAGGATCAGGCTTTTGATCTTTGTTGAAACGAAAGGAACGAAAACGATTGTTAGCCCTGTTTTTACCTTTAGATTTTTTATCCTGTGGTAAAAAAGTTCCTTTCCCACCAGTAACAGTTGAAATAATAGAATCCAACTGAGAACCAAATAATTTGTTTCCCTGGAAAGAAATGGAAAGTAGAGTTGATTTAGAAGCCATATCAGCATTCCAAGTCTTAAGCCATAAAGCTCTTCTGGCTAAGATAGCTAGAGACATAAACCTAACATCAACTCTAATAATATCAAAAATGGCATCACAGATAAAATTATTAGCATGCTGAAGAAGAATAATAATATCATGAGAATCACGATTTGCTACTTGTTGCGCTAGGGTTTCCAACCAAAAAGTTGAAGCTGCAGCAACATCAGCCAATGATATAGCAGGTCTAAGAAGATTACCTGAACACAGATAAGCTTTTCTTAGAAAGGATTCAATTTTTCTATCTAAAGGATCCTTAAACGAGGTACCATCTGACGTAGGAATGGTAGTACATTTAGCAAGGGTAGAAATAGCCCCATCAACTTTAGGGATTTTGTCCCAAAATTCTAACCTGTCAGGCGGAACAGGATATAATTGCTTAAAACGTTTAGAAGGAGTAAATGAATTACCCAATTTATCCCATTCTTTGGAAATCACTGCAGAAATAGCAATAGGAACAGGAAAAACTTCTGGAATAACCGCAGGAGCTTTAAAAACCTTATCCAAACGTATAGAATTAGTATCAAGAGGACTAGAATCCTCTATTTCTAAAGCAATTAGTACTTCTTTAAGTAAAGAGCGAATAAATTCCATCTTAAATAAATATGAAGATTTATCAGCATCAATCTCTGAGATAGAATCCTCTGAACCAGAAGAGTCCAAAGAATCAGAATGATGGTGTTCATTTAAAAATTCATCTGTAGAGAGAGAAGATTTAAAAGACTTTTTACGTTTACTAGAAGGAGAAATAACAGACAAAGCCTTCTTTATGGATTCAGAAACAAAATCTCTTATGTTATCAGGAACATTCTGCACCTTAGATGTTGAGGGAACTGCAACAGGCAATGGTACATTACTAAAGGAAATATTATCTGCTTTAACAAGTTTGTCATGACAATTATTACAAACAACAGCTGGAGGAATAGCTACCAAAAATTTACAGCAGATACACTTAGCTTTGGTAGATCCAGCAGGCAGTGATTTTCCTGTAGTATCTTCTGGCTCAGATGCAACGTGAGACATCTTGCAATATGTAAGAGAAAAAACAACATATAAAGCAAAATAGATCAAATTCCTTATAAGACAGTTTCAGGAATGGGAAAGAATGCCAAATATCAAGCTTCTAGCAACCAGAAGCAAATGAAAAATGAGACTGAAATAATGTGAAGACAAAAGCGACGCCCATATTTTTTAGCGCCAAATAAGACGCCCACATTATTTGGCGCCTAAATGCTTTTGGCGCCAAAAATGACGCCACATCCGGAACGCCGACATTTTTGGCGCAAAATAACGTCAAAAAAATGACGTAACTTCCGGCGACACGTATGACGCCGGAAACGGAAAAGAATTTTTGCGCCAAAAAAGTCCGCGCCAAGAATGACGCAATAAAATGAAGCATTTTCAGCCCCCGCGAGCCTAACAGCCCACAGGGAAAAAAGTCAAATTTTTGAGGTAAGAAAAATATGATAATTCAATGCATAATCCCAAATATGAAACTGACTGTCTGAAAATAAGGAAAGTTGAACATTCTGAGTCAAGGCAAATAAATGTTTGAATACATATATTTAGAACTTTATAAATAAAGTGCCCAACCATAGCTTAGAGTGTCACAGAAAATAAGACTTACTTACCCCAGGACACTCATCTACATGTTTGTAGAAAGCCAAACCAGTACTGAAACGAGAATCAGTAGAGGTAATGGTAAATATAAGAGTATATCGTCGATCTGAAAAGGGAGGTAAGAGATGAATCTCTACGACCGATAACAGAGAACCTTATGAAATAGACCCCGTAGAAGGAGATCACTGCATTCAATAGGCAATACTCTCTTCACATCCCTCTGACATTCACTGCACGCTGAGAGGAAAACCGGGCTCCAACTTGCTGCGGAGCGCATATCAACGTAGAATCTAGCACAAACTTACTTCACCACCTCCCTTGGAGGCAAAGTTTGTAAAACTGATTTGTGGGTGTGGTGAGGGGTGTATTTATAGGCATTTTAAGGTTTGGGAAACTTTGCCCCTCCTGGTAGGAATGTATATCCCATACGTCACTAGCTCATGGACTCTTGTTAATTACATGAAAGAAAGGAAGCTTTCTGGATTTTCAAATTGTATACACGCAGTCCGAATGGCATGAATATAGAGGGAGATTTGATTAACTTTTGGTATTAGATATCACCCCAAATACTATTCTATAACTTCACATACTTAGATTGCCTTAGTATTACATCTAAAAAACTAAAAAACAAAAACCTTAAAAGTATGGTCTACAATGTCGGTTTATTAAGAAAGAGTATTAAGCTTAGATCTAGTTGGGATAATTATCCTTGGACTACATTTATTTAGAGTACATTGTAATATTTACTTTTTACCCAAGCTTATGGTGTATTAGTCAAATAAGTGGAGACACAGCAATATCATGCTAGATGGCATGATTGGATGGTGTCTGTTTAAATATACCATTCAAGCAGGGTCCGTAGTGCTTAAGATATGTTATTATATGACTTTTATGATTACACATTTAGCACATTGGGGGTAGTAAACTATGTATGTACACACTAAGTTCAGACAGAGGTACCTAACAATGCTAACTAAAATCTCACTTATTAAGCAATTATCTTACACATACCCAGCATACAGGATAGCAGGTGTAACAATTCAATTCTAGCTCAGACAGCCAATGAAATCAAGGTGGGTGGTATAATAGCCGCCCCATTTACTGTGACTAAAGTGTCTATGATTAAGGCCAGTCAAGGCCGAAACATGTCAGACTAGTCTCCCTTGTCTGTGCTATATGTTTTTAATAGTGTGTTGCCTATTTTAAAATGAAGTAATAAAGTTCCAGATTGTTTTACTCATCCGGTTTTGTTTGGTTGAATTGACATTCTCAGCTGTGTCATTACAGGACCGGTGTTCTAAAATAAGTTATATACCATAAGAATGTGTGCACTATGTCACTTCCGGTGACGTGACATCAGCTGTTGGAAGTGTGTGGCGCTTATTGCGCATGCGCAAGAGGCCCAACCTCCTCCAAACAGCTGTTTAAGGTGACTTATTTTATAAAAACGGGTCAAGGAAGTCTATGGCCCGTATTATTCAATGTGCATGCGCACACGGCCCTACTCCTCACTGATCATATACAAGGCACTAGTGGCACACTGGAAACACAACCCTATTCGTTGGCAAGACATTGACTTCACAGACACACGGACCAATCAGATAATGCAGTAACGCTTTTTTCCTATGTATTATCTGATCCTTCCGTAGTCTGTTTGATTTGCCCACCTCCATTCAATTTCAAAATTGGTCCATTGCGATCCGCAGACTTGCCGTGTCCGGGGTGGGATGCTGATGGGGCTTATGTAAGTTACACAGGAGGTGCTTATAAGCCCCATCAGCACCCCCTGTAACCAATATAAGCAACCCCTATGTAACTTAAGTAAGCCCCATCAGCATCCCCTTGTAACCCCCATAAACACGTCCCCCCCGTCCCCCCGGGCACGGAAAGTCGGCGGCACGCGATGGACCAATTTTGAAATTAAATGGAGGTGGGCAAATTAAACGGACTACGGACCGATCAGATAATACATAGGAAAAAAGTGTTACTGCATTATCTGATTGGTCTGTGAGTCCGCAAAGTCAATGTCTTGACAACCAATAGGGTTGTGTTTCCAGTGTGCCACTAGTGCCTTGAATATGATCAGTGAGGAGTAGGACCATGTGTGCATGCGCGGCATTGTTTGCGCATTGAAGATTACGGTGGAATTCCTCGACCCAATGTTTAAAAATAAGTCGCCTTAAACAGCTGTTTGGAGAAAATTGGGCCTCTTGCGCATGCGAAGTGAGTGACACACACCTCCAGCAGCGGATTCACGTCAATTTTATGCGGTATACAACTTATTTTAGAACACCGGTCCTGTTTTATTGTTGTAATTTTGTTTATATGTGAATTTGTTTCAGTGATCCTTTGATCAGTGCTGCTGCTGTGAGTTCTGACTCAATATTTTGTATTAATAAATATGTATTTTTTAAAATTTGTTGCATTATTTTCTTAAAGAGTGCTGTATTCCCTGTCTTTTAAACAGTGTTACTACTGTATACCACTGCTCTTCTCTCTTTTTTTTATAGATTTGTTATTTCTATTATAAGAGTCTGCACTATTCGCCTATTAAAGGTGCTAGTATAAGGGCCATATGCAACATTGTTCTTACTACATTGTTTCCATCCACCACACAATATATATATACCTCTTTGTTTGTATATATATATATATATATATATATATATATATATATATATATATATATATATATATACACATACATACATACATACATACACACACACAGGTGGCCCTCGGTTTAAGCCGGTTCAATTTGTGCTGTTTCAGAATAACAACCTTTTTTTTCAGTCATGTGACTGCTATTGAAAAGCATTGAAAAGCAGTGCACTAATTAAAAGAGCCAGTAGGTGGAGCAGTCTGCTTGTGTTGCAGCAAAGTTATGCAAGCTTAGCAGACTGAAATTAATCTGTGTACACAGAACAGACCTTACCTATTGAGCAGCTTTCAAAGCAAAAAGATCTAGCAGCCACTTCCCTATTATTTTCCTGTCCAGCTGCTTGAGGTGAGGGTGCCTAACTGCTTAATCAGTCCAGATTGAAATGCATAGAATAGGTGCAGACACAATATTATCTAACATGCTAACAATGCAGAGAACAGTTTGCAGAAAAATGCAAGAAAAAAAATGTATTTGTTCATTACACTTAGTTTGATGTTACAGTCTGTTGTGTGATTATTTAATTAGGTTTATAATGCTGTTTAACATTTAAAGTCGTAATTTCAAAGCTTTAAAAATAATGTATTAGGTGTTACCTACTGTATGTCAATTTTGAGAGGGGCCTGGAACCTAACTCCCTCACTTTTACATTGACTTACATTATAAACTGGGTTTCAATTTACAACCATTCCTTCTGGAACCTAACCCCGACGTAAACTTAGGGCTACCTGTATGTGTGTGTATGTGTGTGTATGTATATATATATATATATATATATATATATATATATATATATATAAACTATGCAATATATTTTCATTAATTATTTTGTCCCCTTTTCCTGTAATTATAAAATTGTGAGATTTTCAGTTCCTGTTTTTGCAACTATTAAAACAGCTGATGAAACTTAAAAAATTACATCTACATGTTATTCTAAGACTATTTTTTTATTCATCATTCTATCTAGCATTTATTTAGTGTTTACTGTCCCTTTAATTTAACAAAAATTTAAGTAACTAAGTACAGGTAATGATTTCTGTTTCCTCACATTTCTAGCAGTTCTTGTTGGTTGTGCAATATAGCATGTATTTAGCCAAGGCATACAATTAAATATATAAAATTACAGGAATACCCACTAGTGAAGAACTATCCAAGAGAGGCACAGAGAGGCTCAAATAATTTAGTCCATAATTTCAATATGGCTTTGCTGGCTATTTGCAGTCAGTTTTGTCCATGTGCAAAACGTGCTAAAATAAGTCAAAAAGGCCAGTGCAACTGATACAGGAAACCTAGCCCAGACTGGAGACCAGGTGAGAAGTCAGAGAAACAATAATATTCTATTACCACAAAGGGCTATAGTAGCTTTAGGTGGCTGTTGGTGGATGCTCCAAATTGAAGTACCAAATATATCTACAGAAAAGCACCCTTTAGCGCTAAGTTATCTATTAGACAACATTATCATATTCATGTGAGCAATCCATTACACCCTTTAGTAGGAAGTCCCAGATAAATCTTAACTTTTAATTTCTAACCTGATTAAAAACAAATATAATATGTAATGCACAAATAGTACAAATAACTAAGGAGCTCCTGAAATGGCATTTTGCTTTCTGTCCAAATTGGTCAGCATGATATTTTTCCAGTGATTATACTCCACAATGGATTTGTGCATTAAAAGCCCACTTCTGCAAACATGTTTTTCACTAGAAAGGTTCCCAAAAAGGTCTTTTTGTCTGTTAAGTACTTGTTGTTAGGAAAGAAACTGGGAAGCTAAAAGAAACTGACAAACACAAAAGCCATTTCACACCTCTTAAGGTTACAGTAAAGTTCTTTTGAATAAACCCATTTCTTCAGTCTGTTAGAAAAATGCTCATTGTGTGAGATTAACCTATTGCAATCTGAATGCAAAGATACAAATGGCATTCAGATTGTTTAGCAGTGATCAGGATAGATTTGGATTGCGATCAATTTCTTGTGAAATAAACATTACTCAAATCTGTTTTAAAAGTTGGTTATAAAGATACCTGTACTGTTAGTGACAATCAAAACAGTGTGGGTGACTACTATGGGAAAAAACATAATTTATGTAAGAACTTACCTGATAAATTCATTTCTTTCATATTAGCAAGAGTCCATGAGCTAGTGACGTATGGGATATACATTCCTACCAGGAGGGGCAAAGTTTCCCAAACCTCAAAATGCCTATAAATACACCCCTCACCACACCCACAAATCAGTTTAACGAATAGCCAAGAAGTGGGGTGATAAGAAAAAAGTGTGAAAGCATAAAAAATAAGGAATTGGAATAATTGTGCTTTATACAAAAAAATCATAACCACCACAAAAAAGGGTGGGCCTCATGGACTCTTGCTAATATGAAAGAAATTAATTTATCAGGTAAGTTCTTACATAAATTATGTTTTCTTTCATGTAATTAGCAAGAGTCCATGAGCTAGTGACGTATGGGATAATGACTACCCAATATGTGGATCTTTCCACGCAAGAGTCACTAGAGAGGGAGGGATAAAATAAAGACAGCCAATTCAGCTGAAAAATAATCCACACCCAAAATAAAGATTAAATGAAAAAAACTGAAATTATAAGCAGAAGATTCATACTGAAACAGCTGCCTGAAGTACTTTTCTACCAAAAACAGCTTCAGAAGAAGAAAACACATCAAAATGGTAGAATTTAGTAAAAGTATGCAAAGAAGACCAAGTTGCTGCTTTGCAAATCTGATCAACCGAAGCATCATTCCTAAACGCCCAGGAAGTAGAAACTGACCTAGTAGAATGAGCTGTAATCCTTTGAGGAGGAGTTTTACCCGACTCGACATAAGCATGATGAATTAAAGATTTCAACCAAGATGCCAAAGAAATGGCAGAGGCCTTCTGACCTTTCCTAGAACCAGAAAAGATAACAAATAGACTAGAAGTCTTTCGGAAATTCTTAGTAGCTTCAACATAATATTTCAAAGCTCTAACTACATCCAAAGAATGCAATGATCTCTCCTTAGAATTCTTAGGATTAGGACACAATGAAGGAACCACAATTTCTCTACTAATGTTGTTAGAATTCACAACCTAACAATTTAAAAGAAGTTCGCAACACCGCCTTATCCTGATGAAAAATCAGAAAAGGAGACTCACAAGAAAGAGCAGATAATTCAGAAACTCGTCTGGCAGAAGAGATGGCCAAAAGGAACAAAACTTTCCAAGAAAGTAATGAATATCAGGAAGATTAGCAATCTTTCTGTGAAAAAGAACAGAAAGAGCAGAGATTTGTACTTTCAAGGAACTTGCAGACAAACCTTTATCCAAACCATCCTGAAGAAACTGTAAAATTCTCGGAACTCTAAAAGAATGCCAGGAAAAATGATGAGAAAGACACCAAGAAATATAAGTCTTCCAGACTCTATAATATATCTCCCTAGATACAGATTTACGAGCCTGTAACATAGTATTAATCACAGAGTCAGAGAAACCTCTTTGACTAAAAATCAAGCGTTCAATCTCCATACCTTTAAATTTAAGGATTTGAGATCCTGATGGAAAAAAGGACCTTGCGACAAAAGGTCTGGTCTTAATGGAAGAGTCCACGGTTGAAAAGAGGCCATCCGGACAAGATCCGCATACCAAAACCTGTGAGGCCATGCTGGAGCTACCAGCAGAACAAACTAGCATTCCTTCAGAATCTTGGAGATTACTCTTGGAAGAAGAACTAGAGGCGGAAAGATATAGGCAGGATGATACTTCCAAGGAGTTAAAGATATTAATTCAAATATCTTTGTGTAATCCCTGCACCACTGGTTCAGCATACAGAGCTGAAGAGGTCCCATGTGAAAACGAGCAAAGGGGATCGCGTCCGATGCTGCAGTCATAGACCTAGAATTTCCATGCATAAAGCTACCGAAGGGAATGATCGTGACTGAAGGTTTCGACAAGCTGATATCAATTTTAGACGTCTCTTGTCCGTTAGTGACAGAGTCATGGACACTGAATCTATCTGGAAACCTAAAAAGGTTGCCCTTGTCTGAGGAATCAATTAACTTTTTGGTAAATTGATCCTCCAACCATGATCTTGAAGAAACAATACAAGTCGATTCGTATGAGATTCTGCTAAATGTGAAGACTGAGCAAGTACCAAGATATCGTCCAAATAAGGAAATACCACAATACCCTGTTCTCTGATTACAGACAGAAGGGCACCGAGAACCTTTGTAAAAATTCTTGGAGCTGTAGCTAGGGCAAACGGCAGAGCCACAAACTGGTAATGCTTGTCTAGGAAAGAGAATCTCAGAAACTGAAAGTGATCTGGATGAATCGGAATATGCAGATATGCATCCTGTAAATCTATTGTGGACATATAATGCTCTTGCTGAACAAAAGGCAGGATATTCCTTATAGTTACCATCTTGAATGTTGGTATCCTTACATAAAGATTCAATATTTTTAGATCCAGAACTGGTCTGAAGGAATTCTCCTTCTTTGGTACAATGAAGAGATTTGAATAAAATCCCAGTCCCTGTTCCTGAACTGGAACTGGCATAATTACTCCAGCCAACTCTAGATCTGAAACACATTTCAGAAATGCTTGAGCCTTCGCTGGGTTTACTGGGACACGGGAAAGAAAAAATCTCTTTGCAGGAGGCCTTATCTTGAAGCCAATTCTGTACCCTTCTGAAACAATGTTCTGAATCCAAAGATTGTGAACGGAATTGATCCAAATTTCTTTGAAAAAACGTAATCTGCCCCCTACCAGCTGAGCTGGAATGAGGGCCGCACCTTCATGTGGACTTGGGAGCTGGCTTTGGTTTTCTAAAAGGCTTGGATTTATTCCAGACTGGAGATGGTTTCCAAACTGATACCGCTCCTGAGGATGAAGGATCAGGCTTTTGTTCCTTGTTGTGACGAAAGGAACGAAAACGATTATTAGACCTAAATTTACCTTTAGATTTTTTATCCTGTGGTAAAAAAGTTCCTTTCCCTCCAGTAACAGTTGAGATAATAGAATCCAACTGAGAACCAAATAATTTATTACCCTGGAAAGAAAGGGAAAGCAGAGTAGACTTAGAAGACATATCAGCATTCCAAGTTTTAAGCCATAAAGCTCTTCTAGCTAAGATAGCTAGAGACATATACCTGACATCAACTCTAATGATATCAAAGATGGCATCACAAATAAAATTATTAGCATGTTGAAGAAGAATAATAATGCTATGAGAATTATGATCTGTTACTTGTTGCGCTAAAGCTTCTAACCAAAAAGTTGAAGCTGCAGCAACATCCGCTAAAGATATAGCAGGTCTAAAAAGATTACCTGAACACAAGTAAGCTTTTCTGAGAAAGGATTCAATTTTCCTATCTAAAGGATCTTTAAAGGAAGTACCAACTGCCGTAGGAATAGTAATACTCTTAGCAAGAGTAGAGACAGCCCCATCAACCTTAGGGATTTTGTCCCAAAACTCTAATCTGTCAGATGGCACAGGATATAATTGCTTAAAACGTTTAGAAGGAGTAAAAGAATTACCCAAATTATTCCATTCCCTGGAAATTACTTCAGAAATAGCACCAGGGACAGGAAATAATTCTGGAATAACTACAGGAGATTTAAAAACCTTATCTAAACGTTTAGATTTAGTATCAAGAGGACTAGAATCCTCAATTTCTAATGCAATTAGGACTTCTTTTTAAATAAATATGAAGATTTATCAGCATCAACCTCTGAGACAGAATCCTCTGAATCAGAAGAACCAATATCAGTATCAGAATGATGATGTTCATTTAAAAATTCATCTGAAAAATGAGAAGTTTTAAAAGACTTTTTACGTTTACTAGGAGGAATAACAGACATAGCCTTCTTAATGGATTTAGAAACAAAATCTCTTATGTTATCAGGAACACTCTGAATATTAGATGTTGATGGAACAACAACAGGTAATGTAACAGTACTAAAGGAAATATTATCTGCATTAACAAGTTTGTCATGACAAACAGTACAAACAACAGCTGGAGGAACAGATACCAAAAATTGATACACTTAGCTTTGGTAGCTCCAGCACCCGGCAGCGATTTTCCAGAAGTATCTTCTGACTCAGCTTCAACGTGGGACATCTTGCAATATGTAATAGAAAAAAACAACATATAAAGCAAAATTGATCAAATTCCTTAAATGACAGTTTCAGGAATGGGAAAAAAAATGCCAGTGAATAAGCTTCTAGCAACCAGAAGCAAAAATCAATGAGACTTAAATAATGTGGAGACAAAAGTGACGCCCATATTTTTTCGCGCCAAAAAAGACGCCCACATTATTTGGCGCCTAAATGCTTTTGGCGCCAAAAATGACGCCACATCCGGAACGCCGACACTTTTGGCGCAAAAGAACCTCAAAAATGACGCAACTTCCAGCGACACGTATGACGCCGGAAACAGAAAATAATTTTTGCGCCAAAAAAGTCCGCGCCAAGAATGACGCAATAAAATGAAGCATTTTCAGCCCCCGCAAGCCTAACAGCCCACAGGGAAAGTCAATTTTTTAAGGTAAGAAAAAAATGAATTATTCATATGCATTATCCCAAATATGAAACTGACTGTCTGAAATAAGGAATGTTGAACATCCTGAGTCAAGGCAAATAAATGTTTGAATACATATATTTAGAACTTTATATAAAAAGTGCCCAACCATAGCTTAGAGTGTCACAGAAAATAAGACTTACTTACCCCAGGACACTCATCTACATGTAGTAGAAAGCCAAACCAGTACTGAAACGAGAATCAGTAGAGGAAATGGTATATATAAGAGTATATCGTCGATCTGAAAAGGGAGGTAAGAGATGAATCTCTACGACTGATAACAGAGAACCTATGAAATAGACCCCGTAGAAGGAGATCACTGCATTCAAATAGGCAATACTCTCCTCACATCCCTCTGACATTCACTGCACACTGAGAGGAAAACCGGGCTCCAACCTGCTGCGGAGCGCATATCAACGTAGAATCTAGCACAAACTTACTTCACCACCTCCATAGGAGGCAAAGTTTGTAAAACTGATTTGTGGGTGTGGTGAGGGGTGTATTTATAGGCATTTTGAGGTTTGGGAAACTTTGTCCCTCCTGGTAGGAATGTATATCCCATACGTCACTAGCTCATGGACTCTTGCTAATTACATGAAAGAAATGATACGTTTCTCTGTTTTTGGAAGGTGAATTGAAGCTAAATGTAAGGCAGTATGAAAAGAATGATATCCATTTGCAAGAACACTAGATGGCAGCACCATTTCCTGCCATCTAGTACTACAGACATACCTAGGTATCTCTTCAACAAAGAATACCATGGAAACAAAGCAAAGCAAATCTGATGGAACATCCTACCATATACAGCATCCAGCAGCTTCCCATTTAGACATAAGCAAGGATTGGCCTGGGGGGGCTTGCCTAGCAGCTTAGGGAGTCCCCCCATGATCCAATCCCGGCCTTGAAATCACGTGATTGCATTGTAATTATTTTTACAAATAGTGTTCACATCGGAACTCAGATATGAACACTATTATTCTGTCATAACGTGGTTAAGCATTTCTGTAAAAAAAATTAACCAATTATTTGTGTAGCTAACTCACAAAAAAACAGAATTTATGCTTAACTGATAAATTACTTTCTCCAACGGTGTGTCCGGTCCAAGGCGTCATCCATTACTTGTGGGAATATTCTCTTCCCCAACAGGAAATGGCAAACAGCACAGCAAAAGCTGTCCATATAGCCCCTCCTCAGGCTCCGCCCCAAGTCATTCGACCGACGGTTAGGAGAAAAAAAAGGAGAAACTATAGGGTGCCGCGGTGACTGTAGTGTATAAAGAAATTTTTCAAACCTGATTAAAAAAACAGGGCGGGCCGTGGACCGGACACACCGTTGGAGAAAGTAGTTTATCAGGTAAGCATAAATTCTGTTTTCTCCAACATTGGTGTGTCCGGTCCACGGCGTCATCCATTACTTGTGGGAACCAATACCAAAGCTTTAGAACACGGATGAAGGGAGGGAGCAAATCAGGTTACCTAAACAGAAGGCACCACGGCTTGTTAAACCTTTCTCTCAAAAATAGCCTCCGAAGAAGCATAAGTATCAAATTTGTAGAATTTGGCAAAAGTGTGCAAAGAAGACCAAGTCGCTGCCTTACATATCTGATCAACAGAAGCCTCGTTCTTGAAGGCCCATGTGGAAGCCACAGCCCTAGTAGAGTGAGCTGTGATTCTTTCAGGAGGCTGCCGTCCGGCAGTCTCATAAGCCAATCGGATAATGCTTTTCAGCCAGAAAGAAAGAGAGGTAGCAGTAGCTTTTTGTCCTCTCCTCTTACCAGAGTAAACGACAAACAAAGATGAGGTTTGTCTAAAATCCTTTGTTGCTTCTAAATAGAACTTTAAAGCACGGACTACATCTAAATTGTGTAACAAACGTTCCTTCTTTGAAACTGGTTTCGGACACAGAGAAGGAACAACTATTTCCTGGTTAATATTCTTGTTGGAAACAACTTTTGGAAGAAAACCAGGCTCGGTACACAAAACGACCTTATCTGAATGGAACACCAGATAGGGTGGATCACACTGCAAAGCAGATAATTCAGAAACTCTTCTAGCAGAAGAAATAGCAACCAAAAACAGAACTTTCCAAGATAGTAACTTGATATCTATGGAATGTAAGGGTTCAAACGGAACCCCTTGAAGAACTGAAAGAACTAAATTTAGACTCCAAGGAGGAGTCATGGGTCTGTAAACAGGCTTGATTCTGACCAAAGCCTGTACAAAAGCTTGTACATCTGGCACAGCTGCCAGGCGTTTGTGTAACAAAACAGATAAGGCAGAAATCTGTCCTTTTAGAGAACTCGCTGACAACCCTTTATCCAAACCCTCTTGGAGAAAGGAAAGAATCTTAGGAATTTTAATCTTACTCCAGGAGAATCCCTTGGATTCACACCAACAGATATATTTTTTCCATATTTTATGGTAAATCTTCCTAGTCACAGGTTTTCTGGCTTGGACCAGAGTATCTATCACTGAATTTGAAAACCCACGCTTGGATAAAATCAAGCGTTCAATTTCCAAGCAGTCAGCTGCAGGGAAACTAGATTTGGATGTTCGAATGGACCTTGTACTAGAAGATCCTGTCTCAAAGGTAGCTTCCATGGTGGAGCCGATGACATATTCACCAGGTCTGCATACCAAGTCCTGCGTGGCCACGCAGGAGCTATCAGAATCGCCGAGGCCTTCTCCTGTTTGATCCTGGCTACGAGCTTGGGAAGGAGAGGAAACGGTGGAAACACATAAGCTAGGTTGAACGACCAAGGCGCCACTAATGCATCCACTAGAGTCGCCTTGGGATCCCTGGATCTGGACCCGTAGCAAGGAACCTTGAAGTTCTGACGAGACGCCATCAGATCCATGTCTGGAATGCCCCATAATTGGGTTAACTGGGCAAAGACCTCCAGGTGGAGTTCCCACTCCCCCAGATGGAAAGTCTGACGACTCAGATAATCCGCCTCCCAGTTGTCTACTCCTGGGATGTGAATTGCAGATAGATGGCAGGAGTGATCCTCCGCCCATTTGATGATCTTGGATACCTCTCTCATCGCCAAGGAACTCTTTGTTCCTCCCTGATGGTTGATGTAAGCTACAGTCATCATGTTGTCTGACTGGAATCTTATGAATCCGGCCTTTGCTAGTTGAGGCCAAGCTCGGAGAGCATTGAATATCGCTCTCAGTTCCAGGATGTTTATCGGGAGAAGAGACTCTTCCCGAGACCATAGACCCTGAGCCTTCAGGGAATCCCAGACCGCGCCCCAGCCTAATAGACTGGCGTCGGTCGTGACAATGACCCACTCTGGTCTGCGGAAACTCATTCCCTGAGACAGGCGATTCTGAGTCAACCACCAATGGAGTGAGCCTCTGGTTATCTGGTCTACTTGAATCTGAGGAGACAAGTTTGCATAGTCCCCATTCCACTGATTGAGCATGCACAGTTGTAATGGTCTTAGATTAATTCGAGCAAAAGGAACTATGTCATTTGCTGCAACCATCAATCCTACTACTTCCATGCACTGAGCTATGGAAGGCTGCAGAATAGAGTGAAGAACTTGACAAGCGTTTAGAAGCTTTGACTTTCTGACTTCTGTCAGGAAGATCTTCATTTCTAAAGAGTCTATTATTGTTCCCAAAAAGGGAACTCTTGTTGACGGAGACAGGGAACTCTTTTCTACGTTCACCTTCCACCCGTGAGATCTGAGAAAGGCTAGAACAATGTCTGTATGAGCCTTTGCCTTGGAAAGAGACGGCGCTTGAATTAGAATGTCGTCTAAATAAGGTGCCACTGCAATGCCCCTTGGTCTTAGAACCGCCAGAAGGGACCCTAGCACCTTTGTGAAAATTCTGGGAGCAGTGGCTAAACCGAATGGAAGAGCCACAAACTGGTAATGTTTGTCCAAAAAGGCGAACCTTAGGAACTGATGATGATCTTTGTGGATAGGAATATGTAGGTACGCATCCTTTAAATCCACGGTAGTCATATATTGACCCTCCTGGATTGTAGGTAAAATTGTTCGAATGGTTTCCATTTTGAACGATGGAACTCTGAGAAACTTGTTTAGAATTTTTAAATCCAGAATTGGTCTGAAAGTTCCCTCTTTTTTGGGAACTACAAACAGGTTTGAGTAAAACCCCTGACCTTGTTCAACTGTTGGAACTGGGTGTATCACTCCCATCTTTAACAGATCTTCTACACAATGTAAGAATGCCTGTCTCTTTATTTGGTCTGAAGATAAGCAAGACATGTGGAACCTTTCCCTTGGAGGAAGTTCCTTGAACTCTAGAAGATAACCCTGAGAGACTATTTCTAGTGCCCAGGGATCCGGAACATCTCTTACCCAAGCCTGAGCAAAGAGAGAGAGTCTGCCCCCTACTAGATCCGGTCCCGGATCGGGGGCTACCCCTTCATGCTGTCTTGGTAGCAGCAGCAGGCTTCTTGGCCTGTTTACCCTTGTTCCAGCCTTGCATTGGTTTCCAAGCTGGTTTAGCCTGGGAAGCATTACCCTCTTGTCTAGAGGCTGCAGAGTTAGAAGCTGGTCCGTTCCTGAAATTACGAAAGGAACGAAAATTAGACTTATTCTTAGCCTTGAAAGGCCTATCCTGTGGGAGGGCATGGCCCTTCCCCCCAGTGATGTCTGAAATAATTTCTTTCAATTCTGGCCCAAAAAGGGTCTTACCTTTGAAAGGGATATTAAGCAATTTTGTCTTGGAAGATACATCCGCCGACCAAGACTTTAGCCAGAGCGCTCTGCGCGCCACAATGGCAAACCCTGAATTTTTCGCCGCTAATCTCGCTAATTGCAAAGCGGCATCTAAAATAAAGTAATTAGCTAACTTAAGTGCATGAATTCTGTCCATGACTTCCTCATATGAAGTCTCTTTATTGACCGTCGTGGTGACAGGAATAATGCACGAAATTGGTTGGAGGAGGTAACCTTGCTGCACAAAAATCTTTTTAAGCAAACCCTCCAATTTTTTATCCATAGGATCTTTGAAAGCGCAATTGTCCTCAATGGGAATAGTCGTGCATTTGGCTAGCGTAGAAACTGCCCCCTCAACCTTAGGGACTGTTTTGCCATGTGTCCTTCCTTGGGTCGACCATGGGGAACAATTTCTTAAATATAGGAGGTGGGACAAAAGGTATGCCTGGCTTCTCCCACTCCTTATTCACTATGTCCGCCACCCTTTTAGGTATCGGAAAGGCATCAGGGTGCACCGGGACCTCTAGGAATTTGTCCATCTTGCACAATTTTTTCTGGAATGACCAAAGAGTCACAATCATCCAATGTAGTTAGTACCTCCTTAACCCCTTAACGACTGAGGACGTGCAGGGTACGTCCTCAGAAAAAAGGCAGTTAATGCCTGAGAACGTACCCTGCACGTCCTCAGTGTGGAAAGCAGCTGGAAGCGATCCTGCTCGCTTCCAGCTGCTTTCCGGTTATTGCAGTGATGCCTCGATATGGAGGCATCCTGCAATAACGTTTGTAAGCCATCCGGTGCAGAGAGAGCCACTCTGTGGCCCTCTCTGCACCGGAGATCGGTGGCTACCGGCGTTGGTGGGTGGGAGCCGGACCGGGAGGCGGGGTGGCGGCCATCGATGGCCATGTGGATCTGAAGGGGGGCGGGATCGTGGGCGGGGGTGGCTGGGGGCGCGCACGGGCGCGCGCGCGTGCACGGGAGGGTGGGGGCGGGCGCGTGCACGGGGAGGGAGCGGGTGGGAACCGCTACACTGCAGAAAATGGGGAAATAAAAAATATAATCAAAATAAAATATATACAATGAGCAAGGTGGTGGGGGTTTGTTTGTGGGGGGTGGGGGGTTGGGGGAAGCTACACTACAGAAAAAAACAAAAAAAAACCAAAAAAAAGCACTTTTTATTGTAAACTGGGTACTGGCAGACAGCTGCCAGTACCCAAGATGGCCCCCAATAAGGCAGAGGGGAGGGTTAGAGAGCGGTTTTGGGGGGGATCAGGGAGGTTGGGGGCTAAGGGGGGGATCCTACACAGTAGCATATGTAAATATGCTAAAAAAAAAATTCATTTTTTTTTAAAAACTCTTTTATTTTAGTACTGGCAGACTTTCTGCCAGTACTTAAGATGGCGGGGACAATTGTGGGGTGGGGGAGGGAAGGGAGCTGTTTGGGAGGGATCAGGGGGTGGGATGTGTCAGATGGGAGGCTGATCTCTACACTAAAGCTAAAATTAACCCTGCAAGCTCACTACAAACTCCCTAATTAACCCTTTCACTGCTAGCCATAATACACGTGTGAGGCGCAACAGGATTTAGTGGCCTTCTAATTACCAGAAAGCAACGCCAAAGTCATATATGTCTGCTATTTCTGAACAAAGGGGATCCCAGACAAGCATTTACAACCATTTGTGCCATAATTGCACAAGCTGTTTGTAAATGATTTCAGTGAGAAACCTAAAATTGTGAAAAATTTTACGTTTTTTTTAATTTGATCGCATTTGGCGGTGAAATGGTGGCATGAAATATACCAAAATGTGCCTAGATCAATACTTGGGGTTGTCTACTACACTACACTAAAGCTAAAATTAACCCTACAAGCTCCCTAAAAGCTCCCTAATTAACCCCTTAACTGCTGGGCATGATACACTTGTGGTGCGCAGTGGCATTTAGCGGCCTTCTAATTACCAAAAAGCAACGCCAAAGCCATATATGTGTGCTATTTCTGAACAAAGGGGATCCCAGAGAAGAATTTACAACCATTTATGCCATAATTGCACAAGCTGTTTGTAAATGATTTCAGTGAGAAACCTAAAGTTTGTGAAAAAATTCGTGAAAAAGTGAACAATTTTTTGTATTTGATCGCATTTGGCGGTGAAATGGTGGTATGAAATATACCAAAATTGGCCTAGATCAATACTTTGGGATGTCTACTAAAAAAAAATATATACATGTCAAGGGATATTCAGGGATTCCTGAAAGATATCAGTGTTCTAATGTAACTAGCGCTAATTTTGGAAAAAAATGGTTTGGAAATAGCAAAGTGCTACTTGTATTTATGGCCCTATAACTTGCAAAAAAAGCAAAGAACATGTAAACATTGGGTATTTCTAAACTCAGGACAAAATTTAGAAACTATTTAGCATGGGTGTTTTTTGGTGGTTTTAGATATGTAACAGATTTTGGGGGTCAAAGTTAGAAAAAGTGTGTTTTTTTCCATTTTTTCCTCATATTTTATAATTTTTTTTATAGTAAATTATAAGATATGATGAAAATAATGGTATCTTTAGAAAGTCCATTTAATGGCGAGAAAAACGGTATATAATATGTGTGGGTACAGTAAATGAGTAAGAAGAAAATTACAGCTAAACACAAACACTGCAAAAATGTAAAAATAGCCTTGGTCCCAAACGGACAGAAAATGGAAAAGTGCTCTGGTCACTAAGGGGTTAAAGGGACAGTTCACCCAAAAACTTTCTCCCCTTTAAATTATTCCCAATGATCCTTTTTACCTGCTAGAGTGTATTAAATTGGTTGCAAGTAGCTCCTTTACTCATATTTCAGCATTTGAAATAGCTGATTTAGCTTGTGGTTTCCCAACCTATAATGAAAGTTTTGATACTGGCGTATACGCTATTGACAAGCCTAAGTAAACACAGCCAGCAGAATAGATTACACCCTCAGTAGGGGGCATGATAGTCAAGTAATAAAATGATAATTTTCCATTGTTCTCTCTATATATTGAGTTGGTGTTCCAGACAAATATATGATAAGGAAGCAAGTCTGTGTACATGAAAGTGATAACATAATGAGATCTGATATTACCTGAAGCTCAACCCATTGTAATAGGCTGTGGTTTCAAAGCACAAAACCAGCCACTTCAGATACACAAATAAACCCAAAAATGCAATTTCTCAAATATGTTATACTCTGCAGTTGGTATAACAAGTCATTTAAAATACATTTATGGAAAAACAATTTTACAGTGTACTGTCCCTTTAAGTAATGCGCGGAGATGCTCTAACTTAAATTTAAAAGTCACAACATCAGGTTCTGCCTGTTGAGAAATTCTTCCTGAATCAGAAAGCTCTCCCTCCGACAAACCCTCCCTAACTGACACTTCTGACTGATGTGAGGGTATGACAGATAAATTTTCCTCAGCGTCTTCTTGCTCCACTGTATTTAAAACTGAGCAATCACGCTTTCTTTGAAATGCTGGCATTTTGTATAAAATATTAGCTATGGAATTATCCATTACTGCCGTTAATTGTTGCATAGTAACAAGCATTGGCGCACTAGATGTACTAGGGGTCGCCTGCGCGGGCATAACTGGTATTGACACAGAAGGAGAGGATGAAGAACTATCCCCACTACCTTCATTTGATGAATCATCTTGGGCAACCTTATTAAATGTGACAGTACTGTCCTTACTTTGTCTGGACGCCATGGCACAATTATCACATACATTTGAAGGGGGGACCACCTTGGCCTCCATACATACAGAACATGTTCTATCTGAAGGTACAGACATGTTAGACAGGCTTAAACAGTCTAATAATGCAAAAAAAAACATTTTAAAACAAAACCGTTTCTGTCTCTTTAAATGTTAAACATAGCACACTTTTTTACTGAATATGTGAAAAACTATGAAGGAAATATCCAAACTTCACCACAGTGTCTTAATGCTTTAAAAGTATTGCACCCCAATTTTCAAGCTTTTAACCCCTTAAATGAGGAAACCGGAGCCGTTTAATCAATCAGCAGTTTTAACCCCACTACAGTCCCAGCCACAGCGTTTGCTGCGACTTCACCTGTCCCTGGGGGTTATACGATACCAAATGAAGCCTTCCAGGAACGTTTTCAATGATCACCAGACCCTCTCACATGCAGCTGCATGCTCTGCACCCAAAAGAAACTGCGCAATTATGGCGCGAAAATGAGGCTCTGCCTACTATAGTGAAAGGCCCTTCCTGACTGGAAAGGTGTCTAAACGACTGCCTGACGCCTAAAAACGTTCCCAAACACTAAAAGTTTAGAAAATCACTTCAAAACTGCATAAAAAACTTAAATAAAGCAATCGATTTAGCCCACAAGAGTGTCAACCAGTGTATAGCCCATAATAAGCCTTCATTCTGTTAAGAGTCTAAGAAAATGGCTTACCGATCCCCAAGAGGGAAAATGACAGTCTTCTAGCATTACACAGTCTTGTTAGAAAATGGACTAGTCATACCTTGAGCAGAAAAGTCTGCAAACTGTTCCCCCCAACTGAAGTTCTCTGGGCTCAACAGTCCTGCGTGGGAACAGCAATTGATTTTAGTTACTGCTGCTAAAATCATACTCATCTTTTAAACAGAACTCTTCATCCCTTTCTGTTTTAGAGTAAATAGTACAAACCGGCACTATATTAAAATAACAAACTCTTGATAGCAGAATAAAAAACTACAACTAAACACCACATACTCTTCACCATTTCCGTGGAGATGCTACTTGTTCAGAGCGGCAAAGAGAATGACTGGGGGGGCGGAGCCTGAGGAGGGGCTATATGGACAGCTTTTGTTGTGCTCTTTGCCATTTCCTGTTGGGGAAGAGAATATTCCCACAAGTAATGGATGACGCCGTGGACCGGACACACCAATGTTGGAGAAAACACTAAAATTGATGTTTAGATTGAAAAAATTCAATAGACAAACACTGCTTTAGCACAGGTGTTTTAAAAAGTTCAGAATGTAAAGGGTTAGTAATATTTCCTAATAAAGAAAAACAAGCAAAAATAAATGAGTTATATTTTAGATGGCGTTTAATTCATCAGTTGTAATGAAGATGCACTTTAAACTTACTTTTTAATGTGGTGCTGAAAGGCTAAAGTCAATACTTCGAGCGCCGGCAGCTCTAGCTACAAAAAATAAAATAAATACATTTTTAAAAAGTGTGACAGCCGTATGGCTGATTGTAGAACAGTTCAAATTGTTAGCTCACACAAAAAATATATAAATAATAATATTAATAAAAAAAATTAAGTGGGTGGCCGGAGCACAAGGTATTTGAATTTCAGCGCCACATTAAAAAGTTATAGCGTATTTTCGTTACAACGGATGAATTAAACTTCATCTAACATTCCGGAACTGGTTATACAAATGGGAAAGTTTACCATCACCTTCAATTTTGGTTACTGTGCATAAAATTGTCTGTAAACGAAGGTTTTAGAAGACACAGCAGAGATAATCATGTGATCTTCTTAAGCTGCAATTTTACATTTGCCTTTCTAAATCCATATTAAAAAACTCACAAATTTATAAAAAAAAAAAAAAAAGGTAATAAATGTAATGTTATCATAGCTATAATATATAGAGCAGCAACAGTGATAAGTAGTACAGTTTGTGGCCTTAAGTATCTCAATAATATGATTATGTGTTTCAAGGAGGAGATAGACGTACTGGGGCTTTACTCACTACAAGTTTATGCAACATTATATTATTCTTCAACAGGATAGATTTAGAAATAGATTTAAAGGGACAGTCAACACCAGAATATTGTCTGTTTACAAAGATAGATAATCCCTTTATTACGCATTCCCCAGTTTTGCATAACTAACACGATTATAATACAAGTTTGACCTCTGTGATTACCTTGTATCTAAGCCTCTGCAAACTGCCCCTTATTTCTGTTCTTTTGACAGACTTGCATTTTAGCCAATCAGTGCTGTTATCTATATGACACACATGAACTTACTCCCTCTAGTGGTGAAAATGCATTCAGATTAGAGGTGGCCTTCAAGGTCTAAGAAATTAGCATATGAGCCTCCTAGGTTTAGCTTTCAACTAAGAATACCAAGAGATTAGTGATAAAAGTAAATTGGAAATGTGTTTAAAATTGCATCTTGGTACGCATGTATTGCTGTATCCTGTGACAGAGGCAGTGCACTTTCATAGATTAGTGGCATCATTGGCTTTCTGACAGCTGTACCTGGCACTTTGGATTTTCTCACACAATAGAGTAAAAGGCCTCAGAAATGCAGTAATATAGAGAAATGCAGCCACTGCAAAAATGTACACTTCTGCTCTGCATTGTGCAAACGAAACTGAAAGTGCCTCACAACAGTATAGCTGATCTGTGCATGTGCACCACTTCTTTAACAGGGTACAACAATACTTAAAGTGAAGGTAAACTTTGATGAATGAAAGCCCGTTTTTTAAAAATACTATTAAAAACAGGGGCACTTTCATTCATCAAAGCAGCCGTTTTGATTAAAAACTTACCTCTCTTCTTTGCACAGCCAGAGCAGCTTCCCCCACACGGAGATCATCTCTTCACACGTCATCAATGACTAAACCAGTTTTCTCCAATCATGGCTTTCCCCCCAGGGTAGTCATTGCCTCAGGCCATGCCGTGAATGGAGGAAGCTGGATTAGTCATTCATGACATGTGAAGAGGATCTCCGGGAAGCTGCTCTGGCTGTGAAAAAAACAAAGGTAAGTTTTTAATCAAAACGGCGGCCTTCTAAACTTTGATGAATGAACGTGCACCTGTTTTTAATAGTATTTAAAAAAAAAAAAACGGTCTTTAATTTATCAAAGTTTACCTTCACTTTAAATTCCATGATGGTGGCATGTGAAGATGCAGAACTTTATTTTTTTATTATTGTTTTTTTTAAGGAGTAAAATAAGAGAATTGATTTAAAGTGAGCTGCAGGCACAGGAGGAAAAACACTAACACAGTGAGTAGAATTCATGCCACTATAGTTGTACCCAGCAGCTTAAAGGGCCTGTAAACCTAGAAAATAATGTTATATAATTCTGCACATAGTGCAGAATTATATAACATTATATTAGTGCAAGCTTTATGTAACATAATATTGCCGCTGGAATTTTTATTAAAAAAAGAGGGTTTTCAGACCCGCCCTCTGTGCTCTACTGAGCGGGTCTGGTTTTCCCTCTGACCGCATCTGGGCAGCTGTCTAGTCACAGCCCGGCCCGATCACTCAATGTAGCTCGCTCCCGCTGTCAGACAGAGGGCGGGTCTGAAAAACCCTCTTTTTTAATAAAAATTCCAGCAGCAATATTATGTTGCATAAAGCTAGCACTAATATAATGTTATATAATTCTGCACTATGTGCAGAATTATATAACATTATTTTCTAGGTTTACTGCCCCTTTAATGTCCCTTTAAAAGGAACATAGGTCATGGCTCCTATCATTTTACTTCTAGTTTCTAACTTTTAAAATTATTCTGAATATACTGATATACAATTATCGTTTGTTTGCTTTTGTGTGTGTCTGACTCCCCAATAATTTTCTTTAGTAATTAATTTAAAATTGTCAACCTCTGATATAAATAAATATCTTTTGTATTTTCTGCTAACATATATAGTCTCACCTTACCTATGTTGTTTACCACAAATAGACCTTCCAAAAGAAGTACTATGATACAATACCATATTGCTATACTATAACAATATAATCAATGCAAAAGCATAAAGAAACAGACTTGGAAAAATAATAAGCTATATTAACCAGTAATAAAATGAGTGCATATTGTGCATACACATGAAAATTCAATAGTAAAGGGAATTAGATACTAAACAAGATTTATTTATATTACATTATTCTGCTATAATTACTGATATGTTAATTTAACAGGTGAGGTCATTTTGAGCTTTTATGCATATAATACATGAGTATTATCAACATAATTGTGTTTCAATAAACATAAAATAGAAAGTCCTCAGCACCAAAGAATAAAATATGATATTTATTTAGCAGACAAAACAGACTGCAACGTTTCGGCCATTTTGGCCTTAATTATGCATATACACCTTGGTTCACAACCCCAAATTATAATTAAAATCATTAGTCAAAGACTCATCAGGTGTATATGCATGATTAAGGCCAAGATGGCCGAAACGTTGCAGTCTGTTTTGTCTGTTTGCTAAATAAATATCATATTTTATTCTTTGGTGCTGAGGACTTTCTATTCCACATTCATTTTGAAGGGTAAGCAGTATCCCTTCCTATGTGCACCAGAAAATGATTTGAAAATAATGTATACAGAGGAATTGATGAGCCCAGTATATGTTTCAATAAACATATTAATTTAATACAGTTTTTTTTTAGTTTTGTTTGTTTGCTATTTCTGTACATCTATATCAATATCTTGCAGAAGTTATACACATTAACCATTTCTCCCAAACTTTTAACTTTACCATATGATGGTTTGATCTTGTTTGCCTCTTCAGTTTAACATATTCTCTTACATTGTACCTGTCACAGATGCAGGTAGAAACAACATTATAAATGGTTTATGCATTCCACTACCCATTCTTTTTCTAAAAACATTTACAAGAAATAAACATTCTCTTTGTGCTGACAAGTATCAGTGCTGTCAAGTCACACAGCTTGGTGCTGTGTAGCAGAGACTGATCTCAGCCTCATCCCCTGGGTGACAATGACAAGGAGAAAAGCTCTGCTCCAATAGTTCTATATGCACAGAGCCTGTGCGCTCCCTACTTGAGATCGGAGGTCAGACAAAATCAAACTCAGTGTCAACAAGGTTGTTCTAAACAAACCAATCAGCAACTGTTAGTGTATTTTTGTGCCAACATAAAGCTCTTTATTACTTAAAGGGACAAAAAAAACATAATTTATGTAAGAACTTACCTGATAAATTCATTTCTTTCATATTAGCAAGAGTCCATGAGCTAGTGACGTATGGGATATACATTCCTACCAGGAGGGGCAAAGTTTCCCAAACCTCAAAATGCCTATAAATACACCCCTCACCACACCCACAAATCAGTTTAACGCATAGCCAAGAAGTGGGGTGATAAGAAAAAAGTGCGAAAGCATAAAAAATAAGGAATTGGAATAATTGTGCTTTATACAAAAAAAACATAATTTATGTAAGAACTTACCTGATAAATTCATTTCTTTCATATTAGCAAGAGTCCATGAGCTAGTGACGTATGGGATATACATTCCTACCAGGAGGGGCAAAGTTTCCCAAACCTTAAAATGCCTATAAATACACCCCTCACCACACCCACAAATCAGTTTAACGAATAGCCAAGAAGTGGGGTGATAAGAAAAAAGTGCGAAAGCATAAAAAATAAGGAATTGGAATAATTGTGCTTTATACAAAAAAATCATAACCACCACAAAAAAAGGGTGGGCCTCATGGACTCTTGCTAATATGAAAGAAATTAATTTATCAGGTAAGTTCTTACATAAATTATGTTTTCTTTCATGTAATTAGCAAGAGTCCATGAGCTAGTGACGTATGGGATAATGACTACCCAAGATGTGGATCTTTCCACGCAAGAGTCACTAGAGAGGGAGGGATAAATAATCCACACCCAAAATAAAGTTTAAAGAAAACATAAGCAGAAGATTCAAACTGAAACCACTGCCTGAAGTACTTTTCTACCAAAAACTGCTTCAGAAGAAGAAAACACATCAAAATGGTAGAATTTAGAAAAAGTATGCAAAGAGGACCAAGTTGCTGCTTTGCAAATCTGATCAACTGAAGCTTCATTCCTAAACGCCCAGGAAGTAGAAACTGACCTAGTAGAATGAGCTGTAATCCTTCGAGGCGGAGTTTTACCCGACTCGACATAGGCATGATGAAATAAAGATTTCAACCAAGATGCCAAAGAAATGGCAGAAGCTTTCTGGCCTTTTCTAGAACCGGAAAAGATGACAAATAGACTAGAAGTCTTTCGGAAAGACTTAGTAGCTTCAACATAATATTACAAAGCTCTAACAGCATCCAAAGAATGCAATGATTTCTCCTTAGAATTCATAGGATTAGGACATAATGAAGGAACCACAATTTCTCTACTAATGTTGTTAGAATTCACAACCTTAGGTAAAAAATTCAAAAGAAGTTTGCAGCACCGCCTTATCCTGATGAAAAATCAGAAAAGGAGACTCACAAGAAAGAGCAGATAATTCAGAGACTCTTCTGGCAGAAGAGATGGCCAAAAGAAACAAAACTTTCCAAGAAAGTAATTTAATGACCAAAGAATGCATGGGTTCAAAAGGAGGAGCTTGAAGAGCCCCCAGAACCAAATTCAAACTCCAAAGAGGAGAAATTGACTTAATGACAGGTTTTATACGAACCAAAGCTTGTACAAAACAATGAATATCAGGAAGATTAGCAATCTTTCTGTGAAAAAGAACAGAAAGAGCAGAGATTTGTCCTTTCAAGGAACTTGCGGACAAACCTTTATCTAAACCATCCTGAAGAAACTGTAAAATTCTCGGTATTCAAAAAGAATGCCAAGAAAAATGATGAGAAAGACACTAAGAAATATAAGTCTTCCAGACTCTATAATATATCTCTCTAGATACAGATTTACAAGCCTGTCACATAGTATTAATCACAGAGTCAGAGAAACCTCTTTGACCAAGAATCAAGCGTTCAAACTCCATACCTTAAAATTTAAGGATTTGAGATCCTGATGGAAGAAAGGACCTTGCGACAGAAGGTCTGGTCTTAACGGAAGAGTCCACAGCTGGCAAGAGGCCATCCGGACAAGATCCGCATACCAAAACCTGTGAGGCCATGCTGGAGCTACCAGCAGGACAAACGAGCATTCCTTTAGAATCTTGGAGAATACTCTTGGAAGAAGAACTAGAGGCGGAAAGATATAGGCAGGATGATACTTCCAAGTAAGTGATAATGCATCCACTGCCTCCGCCTGAGGATCCCGGGATCTGGACAGATACCAGGGAAGTTTCTTGTTTAGATGAGAAGCCATCAGATCTATTTCTGGGAGTTCCCACATTTGAACAATCTGAAGAAATACCTCTGGGTGAAGAGACCATTCGCCCGGATACAACGTTTGGCGACTGAGATAATCCGCTTCCCAATTGTCTATACCTGGGATATGAACCGCAGAGATTAGACAGGAGCTGGATTCCGCCCAAACCAAAATTTGAGATACTTCTTTCATAGCCAGAGGACTGTGAGTCCCTCCTTGATGATTGATGTATGCCACAGTTGTGACATTGTCTATCTGAAAACAAATGAACAACTCTCTCTTCAGAAGAGGCCAAGACTGAAGAGCTCTGAAAATTGCACGGAGTTCCAAAATATTGATCGGTAATCTCACCTCCTGAGATTCCCAAACCCCTTGTGCCGTCAGAGACCCCCACACAGCTCCCCAACCTGTAAGACTTGCATCTGTTGAGATTATAGTCCAGGTCGGAAGAACAAAGAAGCCCCCTAAACTAAACGATGGTGATCTGTCCACCACGTCAGAGAGTGTTGTATAATCGGTTTAAAGATATTAATTGAGATATCTTTGTGTAATCCCTGCACCATTGGTTCAGCATACAGAGCTGAAGAGGTCGCATGTGAAAACGAGCAAAGGAGATCGCATCCGATGCAGCAGTCATAAGACCTAAAATTTCCATGCATAAGGCTACCAAAGGGAATGATTGTGACTGAAGGTTTTGACAAGCTGATATCAATGTTAGACTTCTCTTGTCTGACAAAGACAGAGTCATAGACACTGAATCTATCTGGAAACCTAAAAAGGTTACCCTTGTCTGAGGAAACAATGAACTTTTTGGTAAATTGATCCTCCAACCATGATCTTAAAGAAACAACAAAAGTCGATTCGTATGAGATTCTGCGAAAATGTGAAGACTGAGCAAGTACCAAGATATCGTCCAAAATAAGGAAATACCAATACCCTGTTCTCTGATTACAGACAGAAGGGCACCGAGAACCTTTGAAAAAATTCTTGGAGCTGATGCTAGGCCAAACGGTAGAGCCACAAAACTGGTAATGCTTGTCTAAAAAGAGAATCTCAGAAACTAAAAGTGATCTGGATGAATCGGAATATGCAGATATGCATCCTGTAAATCTATTGTAGACATATAATGCCCTTGCTAAACAAAAGGCAGGATAGTCCTACAGTTACCATCTTGAATGTTGGTATCCTTACATAACGATTCAATATTGATAGATCCGGAACTGGTCTGAAGGAATTTACCTTCTTTGGTACAATGAAGAGATAGAATAAAACCCCAGCCCCTGTTGCAGAACTGGAACTGGCATAATTACTCCAGCCAACTCTAGATCTGAAACACATTTCAGAAATGCTGAGCCTTTGCTGGGTTTACTGGGACACGGGAAAGAAAAAAATCTCTTTGCAGGAGGCCTTAACTTGAAGCCAATTCTGTACCTTTCTGAAACAATGTTCTGAAACCAGAGATTGTGAACGGAATTGATCCAAATTTCTTTGAAGAAAACGTAATCTGCCCCATACCAGCTGAGCTGGAATGAGGGCCGCACCTTCATGGGTACTTAGGAGCTGGCTTTGGGTTTCTATAAGGCTTGGATATATTCCAAACTGGAAATGGTTTCCAAACTGATACCGCTCCTGAGGATGAAGGATCAGGCTTTTGTTCCTTGTTGTGAGGAAAGGAATGAAAACGATTATTAGACCTAAATTTACCTTAGATTTTTTATCCTTTGGTAAAAAAGTTCCCTTCCCTCCAGTAACAGTTGAGATAATAGAATCCAACTGAGAACCGAATAATTTATTACCCTGGAAAGAAAGGGATAGCAAAGTAGACTTAGAAGACATATCAGCATTCCAAGTTTTAAGCCATAAAGCTCTTCTAGCTAAAATAGCTAGAGACATATACCTGACATCAACTCTAATGATATCAAAGATGGTATCACAAATAAAATTATTAGCATGTTATAGAATAATAATAATGCTATAAGAATTATGATCTGTTACTTGTTGCTCTAAAGCTTCTAACCAAAAAGTTGAAGCTGCAGCAACATCCGCTAAAAATATAGCAGGAGTAGAGACAGCCCCATTAACCTTAGGGATTTTGTCCCAAAACTCTAATCTGTCAGATGGCACAGGATATAATTGCTTAAAACGTTTTAGAAGGAGTAAATGAATTACCCAAATTATTCCATTCCCTGGAAATTACTTCAGAAATAGCATCAGGGAGAGAAAACACTTCTGGAATAACTACAGGAGATTTAAAAACCTTATTTAAACGTTTAGATTTAGTATCAAGAGGACCAGAATCCTCTATTTCTAATGCAATTAATACTTCTTTAAGTAAAGAATGAATAAATTCCATCTTGAATAAATACGAAGATTTATCAGCATCAACCTCTGAGACAGAAACCTCTGAACCAGAAGAACCATTATCAGTATCAGAATGATGATGTTCATTTAAAAATTCATCTGAAAAAAGAGAAGTTTTAAAAGACTTTTATGTATACTAGAAGGAGAAATAACAGACATAGCCTTCTTAATGGATTTAAAAATAAAATCTCTTATGTTATCAGGAACACTCTGAGAATTAGATGTTGACGGAACAGCAACAGGTAATGTAACAGTACTAAAGGAAATTTTATCTGCATTAACAAGTTTGTCATGACATGCAATACAAACAACAGCTGGAGAAACAGATACCAAAAGTTTATAGCAGATACACTTAGCTTGGTAGCTCCAGCACCGGGCAGCGATTTTCCTGAAGTATCTTCTGACTCAGTTGCAACGTGGAACATCTTGCAATATGTAATAGAAAAAACAACATATAAAGCAAAATTGATCAAATTCCTTAAATGACAGTTTCAGGAATGGGAAAAAATGCCAGTGAACAAGCTTCTAGCAACCAGAAGCAATAAATAATGAGACTTAAATAATGTGGAGACAAAAATGACGCCCATATTTTTTAGCGCCAAATAAGACGCCCACATTATTTGGCGCCTAAATGCTTTTGGCGCCAAAAATGACGCCATATCGGGAACGCCGACACTTTTGACGAAAAAAAACGTCAAAAAATGATGCAACTTCCGGCGTATAACGCCGGAAACAGAAAAAAAAATTGGCGCCAAAAAAGTCAGCGCCAAGAATGACGCAATAAAATGAAGCATTTTCAGCCCCCACGAGCCTAACAGCCCACAGGGAAAAAGTCAAATTTTTTAAGGTAAGAAAAAATTATTGATTCAAATGCATTATCCCAAATATGAAACTGACTGTCTGAAAATAAGGAATGTTGAACATCCTGAGTCAAGGCAAATAAATGTTTGAATACATATAATTAGAACTTTATAAAAAAGTGCCTAACCATAGCTTAGAGTGTCACAGAAAATAAGCTTACTTACTTACCCCAGGACACTCATCTACATGTTGTAGAAAGCCAAACCAGTACTGAAACGAAAATCAGCAGAGGTAATGGTATATATATGAGTATATCGTCGATCTGAAAAGGGAGGTAAGAGATGAATCTCTACGACCGATAACAGAGAACCTATGAAATAGACCCCGTAGAAGGAGATCATTGCATTCAAATAGGCAATACTCTCCTCACATCCCTCTGACATTCACTACACGCTGAGAGGAAAACCGGGCTCTAACCTGCTGCGGAGCGCATATCAACGTAGAATCTAGCACAAACTTACTTCACCACCTCCATAGGAGGCAAAGTTTGTAAAACTGATTTGTGGGTGTGGTGAGGGGTGTATTTATAGGCATTTTAAGGTTTGGGAAACTTTGCCCCTCCTGGTAGGAATGTATATCCCATACGTCACTAGCTCATGGACTCTTGCTAATTACATGAAAGAAATCAAAACCACCACAAAAAGGGTGGGCCTCATGGACTCTTGCTAATATGAAAGAAATGAATTTATCAGGTAAGTTCTTACATAAATTATGTTTTCTTTCATGTAATTAGCAAGAGTCCATGAGCTAGTGACGTATGGGATAATGACTACCCAAGATGTGGATCTTCCACGCAAGAGTCACTAGAGAGGGAGGGATAAAATAAAGACAGCCAATTCCGCTGAAAATAATCCACACCCAAAATAAAGTTTAAATCTTATAATGAAAAAAACTGAAATTATAAGCAGAAGAATCAAACTGAAACAGCTGCCTGAAGTACTTTTCTACCAAAAACTGCTTCAGAAGAAGAAAACACATCAAAATGGTAGAATTTAGTAAAAGTATGCAAAGAAGACCAAGTTGCTGCTTTGCAAATCTGATCAACCGAAGCTTCATTCCTAAACGCCCAGGAAGTAGAAACTGACCTAGTAGAATGAGCTGTAATCCTTTGAGGCAGAGTTTTACCCGACTCGACATAGGCATGATGAATTAAAGATTTTAACCAAGATGACAAAGAAATGGCAGAGGCCTTCTGACCTTTCCTAGAACCGGAAAAGATAACAAATAGACTAGAAGTCTTTCGGAAATTCTTAGTAGCTTCAACATAATATTTCAAAGCTCTAACTACATCCAAAGAATGCAATGATTTTTCCTTAGAATTCTTAGGATTAGGACATAATGAAGGAACCACAATTTCTCTACTAATGTTGTTAGAATTCACAACCTTAGGTAAAAATTTAAAAGAAGTTCGCAACACCGCCTTATCCTGATGAAAAATCAGAAAAGGAGACTCACAAGAATATATATATAGCAAATAATTCAGAAACTCTTCTAGCAGAAGAGATGGCCAAAAGAAACAAAACTTTCCAAGAAAGTAATTTAATGTCCAATGAATGCATAGGTTCAAACGGAGGAGCTTGAAGAGCCCCCAGAACCAAATTCAAACTCCAAGGAGGAGAAATAGAATCTAGCACAAACTTACTTCACCACCTCCATAGGAGGCAAAGTTTGTAAAACTGATTTGTGGGTGTGGTGAGGGGTGTATTTATAGGCATTTTGAGGTTTGGGAAACTTTGCCCCTCCTGGTAGGAATGTATATCCCATACGTCACTAGCTCATGGACTCTTGCTAATTACATGAAAGAAACTAGTTTTTTTTTCTTTTATGATTTAGAAGATAGACTATAAAATTTAAAAAAAATCTTGCAAATTACATATATTTACTTTGAAAAGCAGGTAGGTAGGCTCATGAGCACACATGTCTAAAGCACAATATCACAGCAGTTTTTAAAAATACTTTAACAATTGTATACATTTCCAAGAGCACTAGATGGCAGCAGTACCGACCTAGGTATGCTCTTTAGAAAAGAATAACATGAGAATGAACTTTTAATAATAGACATCATTTTTAAACTATTTAAATGGTATGCTCTGCCCTGTCCACTACATAAGAGCATAACGATTTCAAGTAAGATCAAACAGGAGATCTTTGTAATCTATTTGATACATAGGTGTTATAGGTAAAGTGTAGATAATGACCGTTTCCCTTACAACTGTATAAAGACACAAACCTAGATGTTGATACTGTACAAAAAAAATCATGAATGAACCTATGAGAATATGTAAATGGATATGAAACCCATTTATTTTTTCTTTCATGATTCTGATACAGCATGTAATTTTAAGCAACTTTCTAATTTACTTCTATTATGATTTTTTTCTTTATTCTCTTGGTATCTTTATTTGAAAAGCAGGAATGCAACCTTAGGAGCTGGCCCATTTTTGGTTCAGAACCCTGGGTACCGCTTGAAAAAAAAAATAGAGAAGAGAGTGGGGAGAGCAATATGAATAAAGTGAGAAACAATGAATTAGTTTATTGCCAGTTGACTGCAGTAGAATCAAGTAAAGATGACAAAATATAAAAATGAGAGAATGAGAAATGAGTCACCACCTGCCTTAAATGTACCATTCGTGATATAGAATAAACTGCAGTCTTCTTGGCCCTTTCTACACAAACTTGTATTATATTTCCTAATTTCAGATTTAATAAATATGAACTGACCATCTCTATTTAACCCAAGATAGAGCAAATGCCATTTCCCTTGTATTCTCTTACCGCATGTTAACTGATTGAACAAAAATAAAATTAAAAAAAAGCAAGTTGGAGCTGGGTTGGTTCAATTAACTTCAGAGCTATACAGTAAAAGTTAAAAGTACTTTTGTAGACTAATTATTGTATTAAATACAATGACCCAAACATAAATTATGCTTACCTGATAATTTCATTTACTTCTGTATCAAGGAAAGTCAACGGTATCATTCCTTACTGTTGGGAAATACTGAACCTGGCCACAAGGAGGAAGCAAAGACACCCGAGCCAAAGGCTTAAATACTCCCCCTACTTCCCTCATATCCCAGTCATTCTGCTAAGGTAACAAGGAACAGTAGGAGAACTATCAGGGTATAGATTGTGCCGGAAGAGAAAAACTAATTTTGGTCCGCCCATCGGACTATACGGGCGGGTGCCTTTGACTCTCCTCATACAGAATGAAATTAAATTATCAGGCAAGCATAATTTATGTTTTCCGTCTAAATATGAGGAGAGTCCACGGCATCATTCCTTACAGTTGGGAAAACTATACCCAAGCTCTAGAGAACACTGAATGATAACGGGAGGGGTAAAGGAAAGGCAGACCCTAATCCCAAAAGCTGCTTCAACCGAAGCAAAAACGTCAAATTTGTAGAATTTTGAAAAAGTATGTAAGGAGTATGTTAAGAGGCCTTACAAATCTGATCCATAGAGTCCTCATTCTTGAAAGCCCAAGAGGAAGTCACCGCTCTAGTTGAATGAGCCGTAATCCTCTAAGTAGGTCTAAGTCCCACTTACTCATAAACTAAGCATATAACACTCCTCAACCAAAAAGATAAGGAACTCAAAGAGGCCTTCAGACCCTTACGCTTCCCAGAGTAGATAACAAACAAGGAAGAAGTTTGTCTAAAATCCATTTATTGTCTATTGCGTGCCGACACAATAGACAATAAAAAAAAGACCTTCCAGGACAACAATTTAATGTCAACCGAATGCATAGGCTCACATGGGGCCCATTGTAAAAACTTAAGAACAAGATTCAAACTCCAAGGTGGAGCGTTAGATCTAAACACAGGTCTAAACCTGAACAGAGCTTTAACAAAGGATTGCACGTCAGGGAAATCTGCGAGCCTCTTGTGCAGTAAAACAGAAAGGAACGAAATCTGTCCCCTCAGGGAACTGGCAGAAAGGCCCTTCTCTAGGCCCTCCTGGAGAAAAGAAAGAATCCTAGCAGCCTTAACCTTATTCAAAGAGGGCATGGTTAAACTGGCACTACGATACAAGCAATTATTAGTAAGAGAAAGAGCCCAAAATCAGAGGCTCTGAACTAATACTCCCATTGTCTGATACTGTGTGACTGGATCATCCTTGGTGTAAGTAAATGTAGCGTAATCTCTGATTTGGTAAAAGGTTCCATATGTAATATATTTAATTTATAACTTAATTCGTAATAATGTGGTTGTTCTTGTATTTGTCGTGTATCACGCCGATATAGAACCTCATACATTAATATTGACAGAATAGATTGAACACAATGGATACAGAACCTTTTACCCAATCAGAGATTAAGCTACATTTACTTACACCGATGATAATCCAATCACACAGTATCAGACAATGGGAGTAGTAGTTCAGAGCCTCTTATTGGTTCTTGAGGAGTGGCACTCATACATATCACTGATTGGTGTTACCTTAGAAGGAGTAAGTTCAAAGAACGCTAATCTCTTAGTCTCGGCTTATTCGATCTGTACACCTACAAGCTAACATTGAGAAAGGCTGGCTCACATCCGAAACGCGTTTGTTTTAAGTTTAGAACCATTTTGTCACTCCTGTCACCTGATGCCGTCGGTTCCTGTTATCGGCCAGGAAACAGGGGAGTGACTTACGGTTCATATATGTGCACAGTTGGTGTGGGGTATGTTTATATTTAGTCAGGGATGTTCATCCTGGTTTTAAAAGTATTATAATTATAGTATCATATTTTAATTTCTTTACTCATCCAATAGTAAGAATGAGTGCTATCTAAACCCCGGTCTTTAGCTCCTCAAAGAAATAAATTAAAATGTCCATTTATTCTTCAAAATTTAAAAAAGCTAAGACAAAGCTTGCAATACAAACGTTAGGTGTTAGGCGCAGCACTGGCGGCTTACGCGTTTCAGCTGACAAGCCATAATCATAGCTTTTTACTTTCCGTATCCTTAACCTTATGCCAGGCTAAACCACCATCTTCACACCAGAATAAGTAAGCTCTCCACACCTTATGATAGATGCGACGAGTAACAGGTTCCGGATGGAGAGACCATTCCTCCGGATGAAAGGATTGTCTGCTGAGGAAATCTGCCTCCCAGTTGTCCACACCCGGAATGTGGATTGCTGACAGGGAGCAGTTGTGGGCCTTCGCCCACTCCAGATTCCAAGATACTTCCATGATTGCTAGGGAGCTCCTCGTTCCCCCCTGATGGTTGATGTAAGCCACCAAGGTTATGTTGTCTGATTGGAATCTGATAAATCGGGACAAACCCAGAAGAGGCCAAGCCTTCAGAGCATTGAAGATCGCTCGAAGTTTCAAAATGATGATCGGGAGGAGGGATTCCATTTGAGTCCACAGACCCTGTGCCTTTCTGGCACCTCAAACAGCTCCCCATCCTGATAGACTAACAATCTCCCAGGATGGTCTTAAGAAGGATGTTCCTTGGGACAGGTGATCTGGACAGAGCCACGAGGAGAGTGATTCTCTCGACCAGTTGTCCAGAGATATCTGTTGAGACAGATTCAAATGATCGTCGTTCCACTGTCTCAGCATGCACAGCTGAAGTGGTCTGCCATGAAAACTGGCAAAAGGAATGATGTCCATGCTGGACACCATGCGACCAATCACCTCCATACACCGACCCAAAGAGGGCCTTAAGGAGGTCTGGAGGGCAAGACAAGCAAAAGTTAGCTTGTAACGTCTCTGGTCTGTAAGGAAAATCCTCAATGATATGGAGTCTATTATAGAACCCAAGAATTCCACCCTGGTACTGGGGATAAGATAACTCATTTCTAAGTTCATCTTCCATCCATGAGATCGAACAAGAAACAGAAGAGATTTTGAATGGTCTTCTGCTAGACGACAGGATGGTGCTACTGTTATACCTCTGGTTTTGGTCACTGCAAGCAGAGCACCTAGAACCGTCGTAAAAACTCTTAGAGCAGTAGCTAGACCAAACAGAAGTGCTGGTCCAGGAATGCAAACCTTAGGAACTTGAAGTGTTCCTTGTGTATTGGAATGTGAAGGTAAGCATCCTTCAGATCTATATAGTGGTCATGAACTGTCCTTCCTGAACTAAGGGAAGGATGGACCTTATCGTCTTAATCTTAACCAAGGGGTCAGATAGGAATTTGTTTAAGCACTTTAGGTACAGAATTTGGCGGAAAGTTCCCTCCTCCTTTGGGACCACAAAGAGGTTTGAATAGTACCCCAGAACTCTTTTCGAAAGAGGTACCGGGACAATGACTCCTAGGGAGGAGAGATCCCTCACGCACACCAGAAAGGCTTCTCTCTTTTCTGTCCTTGAAGACAGGTTTGATATGAGGAATCTGCCCCTGTAGGGATGAGACTTGAAACCTATCTTGTATCCCTGAGCGATGACCTCCAGGACCCCCAACAAGATTCAGAGTCGGATCGGGGGCCGCC
This sequence comes from Bombina bombina, assembly GCF_027579735.1. NCBI lineage: Eukaryota > Metazoa > Chordata > Amphibia > Anura > Bombinatoridae > Bombina > Bombina bombina. Next base: position 1,251,703,497 of record NC_069499.1, read on the forward strand.
CCTTCATGCCGAATTTGTCTCGGCAGGCTTTTTACTCTGCTTGGATTTATTCCAGGACTGAGCCGGCTTCCAAGTCCCCTTGGATTGCTCAGGCTTTGCGGAGGGCTGCTGACATTGGGAATTTTCCGAACAAAAGGAATGAAAATTAGGACCTTGTCCCTTAGGCTTGTTCTTCTTATCCTGCACTAAAAAGGAACCTTTGCCTCCAGTAACCGTGGAGATAGAGTCCAGGTCTGGACCAAATAGAATCTTTCCCTTAAATGGGAGGGAAAGAAGTCTTGACTTTGGCTGATGTCCTGTTCTGCGGACATGACTTCTGAGTGCCCTACAGGCTTGAACAGAAAAACCTGAAGCCTTGGCATTCAGGCAAATAATTTGCATATTTGCATCACAAATAAAATAATTAGCCACCCTTAAGGCCTTAATTCTTTCCTGGATCATGTCGAGGGGACCCTCCACCTCGATCAACTCAGATAAGGAGTCGCACCAGTAGGTAGCCGATCCAGCAACCACAGAAACAGCCGCTGACAGTTGAAACAAATATCCTGTATGTTGAAACATCTTTCTTAACAGAGCTTCTATCTTCTTATTCATGGGCTCTTTAAACAACAAACTATCCTCAAGCGGGATAGTAGTGAGTTTAGCAAGCGTGGAGATAGCGCCATCCACCTTGGGGATGGAACCCCACAACTCCCATTGAGAGTCCGGGACTGAGAACAAATTTTTTTAAAGGAAGAAGAAGGGGAAAATGAAGAACCAATTATTTCCCATTCATTCTTAATAATGTTAGCCATCTTTATGGGAACCGGGAAAGTTTGTGGTACAACCCTGTCCTCATAGACCTTATCTAATTTAGGAATCAAAGGTTCCTCAGGCAATTTGGGCTCTGGAATCTCTAACGTAGCCAAAACTTCCTTTAGCAGAAAGCGTAAATGCTCAATCCTAAATCTAAAATCTGGTTCCTCTGCAGCTGGAGGCTTAGAGGCAGCAGATTCCGACCCAGAAAGAGCACCCTCTGAAGTATCAGAGGCGCCTTCATCATCAGATAATCTTGTATCAGATAAATCCAGTAGATGACCACTGGGAAAGATAGCAATCTTTCACCTTTCGCTTGCACTTAGCAGGGCGAGGTAAAGCACTAAAGGCCACAGACACTGCCATTTGTAACTGCTCAGTAAAGTCTGGTGATAAAAGGGCCCCTCCAGGTGGAGGATGAGGAGTGCTACGGGAAACTGCATGTGTATTAGGAGATGACTGTAGGGTGCACACTTCACGGGACGGAAACTCCTCAGAGGTGGATGGCTCAGTGGTATCAAACATATTAATCTTTTACATGATAACTTTATCAAGGCATGTGGAACATAATTGAGCAGGCGGGTATACCGCAGCCTCCTCACTATATAGACAGGTATTAGACTTAGGTAAAGAGGGAGTACCCTCTAACGCATCAGAATGCTCCACAGCTTGCGCTTACAAAGCAGACTATTGACTAATAAGAAAAAACGGCACCTTTATACCCCCCAATGGCTGGGGCACTCACCACCTTCTATGACCCAGGCCAAACAGAGAAACCACTTCTTCTCCGGTAAACCGGACAGTCAGGAAAGAGGAAATAAGTGTGACCACACCCGGTCACATGGTGCGCAATGCAGGACCGCCCCTGCTACAATAGTAAAAAAAGCGCTAAGCCTTTCAAGCTGCGCAGCTCCCAAAAACTAAAGTAAAAAACCCTGGGATATAAGGGAAGTAGGAAGTAGGAAGAGTATTTAAGTCTTTAGTTGGGGTGTCTTTGCTTCCTCCTGGTGGCCAGGCTCAGTATTTCCCAACAGGAATGATGTTGTGGACTCTACTCATATTAAAGGGACACTGAACTCAAATTATTTCTTTCGTGAGTCAGATGGAGCATGCAATTTTAAGCAACTTTCTAATTTACTCCTATTATCAATTTTTATTCGTTCTCTTGCTATTTCTATTTGAAAAAGAAGGCATCTAGGCTGTTTTTTGTTCAGAACTCTGGACAGCACTGTTTTATTGGTGGATGAATTTATCTATCAATCAGCAAGAACAACCCAGGTTGTTCACCAAAAATGGGCAGGCATCTAAACTTACATTTCAAATAAAGATACCAAGAGAATGAAGAAAAATTGATAGAGTAAATTATAAAGGTGCTTAAAATTTCATGCTCTATCTGAATCACGAAAGAAAAAAAATTGGGTTCAGTGTCCCTTTAAGAAGGAAAATGTTTCATACTACATTGTTCCCCCCAGTACTTTTTTTTAATGGGTGCAGCACCACCTTGCTGATTTTGCTGACCACCCAACTAAAATTAGCTATTAATATTTTCAATGTTTACTGCACAAATTATCATTAAATAAATGTATGTTATATTATGCAATTAAATTGCGCTTTGGATAACAGACTATGTTATGTTATAATATTAGAAAGCATTAAATTGCCTCCCACAGGTTACTTTATAATGCCACCCGGCTGGCAATTTTTTTGTGAAGAACACTATACTATATTGTTTTCATTTAAATATATTTAAAAGACAAAATTTCAATTAAAAAAAAAATGAAGCTCATAATATGGTAGCTGGCTTCATTTTTGTGGTCATCTTTTACCTTTAAAAAGTGCATATTTCCTGTGGCCAGTACTAAATTATCAATTATTGTCATAACTTGTATTTCAGCAATACTGGATTTTAAACCGTAAGATCCAATTACTCAGAGCAAAAGCAAATATTGCTGTAATCAGCTGTCATTACCCCAAAATACAAAAATGTTATGGGACTGAAACAAAGTTAAATAACCAATATGTTTCTGTAGGAAGCCGATTTGGGCCTCTTAAGTTGTACTGTGGCTCAGTATTATAAATTTAATTTATAGTCTGTTCTTTTTTGTTGGGAACAGTTACTGTTATGTTAGTCCCTAACTGATAATGAATTATTCTAAGACTTACACTAGAGCGTACTATTAAAGACTTTATTAGATCTAGTTTGGGTATTAAGCAGAGGATATATTTTAGTGCATGTGAAGATTTTATGACAAATTTCTTTTTGTGCTGAGCCCAGTATTGGCACAAGATCAGCTTTTTTTTCTTGCTATTTTTAAAGGTGATTTTGTCCCTCCAAATATTTAAATAATAACAAATAATAAAGGAAAAACATGATTCTAGTGCTGGGTATAGATACACAACTGATACCCAAATAAGAGTGACCACTCCCGGTCACATGGTTTGCAATGCGGGACCGCCCCTGCTATAATAGTAAAAAAGCGTGCCAAGCCTTTCAGGCTGCGCAGCTCCCAAACACTAAAGTAAAAAACCCTGTACGCTCCAACATCTGCCTGAGCCTCATCTCACACATGTCGCAGCATAATCAAATAAACTTATGTGATTAACCCCCCGTGTTCAATAATCTCCCTCCGAAGATATTAACCCAGAGCAAATGCAAATTTATTTGCATGTGAAGATTTTATGACAAATTTCTCTTTGTGCTGAGCCCAGTATTGGCACAAGATCAGCTTTTTTTTCTTGCTATTTTTAAAGATGATTTTGTCCCTCCAAATATACAGGGAGTGCAGAATTATTAGGCAAATGAGTATTTTGACCACACCATCCTCTTTATGCATGTTGTCTTACTCCAAGCTGTATAGGCTCGAAAGCCTACTACCAATTAAGCATATTAGGTGATGTGCTTTTCTGTAATGAGAAGGGGTGTGGTCTAATGACATCAACACCCTATATCAGGTGTGCATAATTATTAGGCAACTTCCTTTCCTTCGGCAAAATGGCTCAAAAGAAGGACTTGACAGGCTCAGAAAAGTCAAAAATAGTGAGATATCTTGCAGAGGGATGCAGCACTCTTAAAATTGCAAAGCTTCTGAAGCGTGATCATCGAACAATCAAGCGTTTCATTCAAAATAGTCAACAGGGTCGCAAGAAGCGTGTGGAAAAACCAAGGCGCAAAATAACTGCCCATGAACTGAGAAAAGTCAAGCGTGCAGCTGCCAAGATGCCACTTGCCACCAGTTTGGCCATATTTCAGAGCTGCAACATCACTGGAGTGCCCAAAAGCACAAGGTGTGCAATACTCAGAGACATGGCCAAGGTAAGAAAGGCTGAAAGACAACCACCACTGAACAAGACACACAAGCTGAAACGTCAAGACTGGGCCAAGAAATATCTCAAGACTGATTTTTCTAAGGTTTTATGGACTGATGAAATGAGAGTGAGTCTTGATGGGCCAGATGGATGGGCCCGTGGCTGGATTGGTAAAGGGCAGAGAGCGCCAGTCCGACTCAGACGCCAGCAAGGTGGAGGTGGAGTACTGGTTTGGGCTGGTATCAAAGATGAGCTTGTGGGGCCTTTTCGGGTTGAGGATGGAGTCAAGCTCAACTCCCAGTCCTACTGCCAGTTTCTGGAAGACACCTTCTTCAAGCAGTGGTACAGGAAGAAGTCTGCATCCTTCAAGAAAAAACATAATTTATGTAAGAACTTACCTGATAAATTCATTTCTTTCATATTAACAAGAGTCCATGAGCTAGTGACGTATGGGATATACATTCCTACCAGGAGGGGCAAAGTTTCCCAAACCTTAAAATGCCTATAAATACACCCCTCACCACACCCACAAATCAGTTTAACGAATAGCCAAGAAGTGGGGTGATAAGAAAAAAAGTGCGAAGCATATAAAATAAGGAATTGGAATAATTGTGCTTTATACAAAAAAATCATAACCACCACAAAAAAGGGTGGGCCTCATGGACTCTTGTTAATATGAAAGAAATGAATTTATCAGGTAAGTTCTTACATAAATTATGTTTTCTTTCATGTAATTAACAAGAGTCCATGAGCTAGTGACGTATGGGATAATGACTACCCAAGATGTGGATCTTTCCACACAAGAGTCACTAGAGAGGGAGGGATAAAATAAAGACAGCCAATTCCTGCTGAAAATAATCCACACCCAAAATAAAGTTTAACGAAAAACATAAGCAGAAGATTCAAACTGAAATCGCTGCCTGAAGAACTTTTCTACCAAAAACTGCTTCAGAAGAAGAAAATACATCAAAATGGTAGAATTTAGTAAAAGTATGCAAAGAGGACCAAGTTGCTGCTTTGCAGATCTGGTCAACCGAAGCTTCATTCCTAAACGCCCAGGAAGTAGATACTGACCTAGTAGAATGAGCTGTAATTCTCTGAGGCGGAATTTTACCCGACTCAACATAGGCAAGATGAATTAAAGATTTCAACCAAGATGCCAAAGAAATGGCAGAAGCTTTCTGGCCTTTTCTAGAACCGGAAAAGATAACAAATAGACTAGAAGTCTTACGGAAAGATTTCGTAGCTTCAACATAATATTTCAAAGCTCTAACAACATCCAAAGAATGCAACGATTTTTCCTTAGAATTCTTAGGATTAGGACATAATGAAGGAACCACAATTTCTCTACTAATGTTGTTGGAATTCACAACCTTAGGTAAAAATTCAAAAGAAGTTCGCAACACCGCCTTATCCTGATGAAAAATCAGAAAAGGAGACTCACAAGAAAGAGCAGATAATTCAGAAACTCTTCTAGCAGAAGAGATGGCCAAAAGGAACAAAACTTTCCAAGAAAGTAATTTAATGTCCAATGAATGCATAGGTTCAAACGGAGGAGCTTGAAGAGCTCCCAGAACCAAATTCAAACTCCAAGGAGGAGAAATTGACTTAATGACGGGTTTTATACGAACCAAAGCTTGTACAAAACAATGAATATCAGGAAGAATAGCAATCTTTCTGTGAAAAAGAACAGAAAGAGCGGAGATTTGTCCTTTCAAAGAACTTGCGGACAAACCCTTATCTAAACCATCCTGAAGAAACTGTAAAATTCTCGGTATTCTAAAAGAATGCCAAGAAAAATGATGAGAAAGACACCAAGAAATATAAGTCTTCCAGACTCTATAATATATCTCTCGAGATACAGATTTACGAGCCTGTAACATAGTATTAATCACGGAGTCAGAGAAACCTCTTTGACCAAGAATCAAGCGTTCAATCTCCATACCTTTAAATTTAAGGATTTCAGATCCGGATGGAAAAAAGGACCTTGCGACAGAAGGTCTGGTCTTAACGGAAGAGTCCATGGTTGGCAAGATGCCATCCGGACAAGATCCGCATACCAAAACCTGTGAGGCCATGCCGGAGCTATTAGCAGAACAAACGAGCATTCCCTCAGAATCTTGGAGATTACTCTTGGAAGAAGAACTAGAGGCGGAAAGATATAGGCAGGATGATACTTCCAAGGAAGTGATAATGCATCCACTGCCTCCGCCTGAGGATCCCGGGATCTGGACAGATACCTGGGAAGTTTCTTGTTTAGATGAGAGGCCATCAGATCTATCTCTGGGAGCCCCCACATTTGAACAATCTGAAGAAATACCTCTGGGTGAAGAGACCATTCGCCCGGATGCAACGTTTGGCGACTGAGATAATCCGCTTCCCAATTGTCTACACCTGGGATATGAACCGCAGAGATTAGACAGGAGCTGGATTCTGCCCAAACCAAAATTCGAGATACTTCTTTCATAGCCAGAGGACTGTGAGTCCCTCCTTGATGATTGATGTATGCCACAGTTGTGACATTGTCTGTCTGAAAACAAATGAACGATTCTCTCTTCAGAAGAGGCCAAAACTGAAGAGCTCTGAAAATTGCACGGAGTTCCAAAATATTGATCGGTAATCTCACCTCCTGAGATTCCCAAACTCCTTGTGCCGTCAGAGATCCCCACACAGCTCCCCAACCTGTGAGACTTGCATCTGTTGAAATTACAGTCCAGGTCGGAAGAACAAAAGAAGCCCCCTGAATTAAACGATGGTGATCTGTCCACCACGTTAGAGAGTGTCGAACAATCGGTTTTAAAGATATTAATTGATATATCTTCGTGTAATCCCTGCACCATTGGTTCAGCATACAGAGCTGAAGAGGTCGCATGTGAAAACGAGCAAAGGGGATCGCGTCCGATGCAGCAGTCATAAGACCTAGAATTTCCATGCATAAGGCTACCGAAGGGAATGATTGAGACTGAAGGTTTCGACAAGCTGTAATCAATTTTAGACGTCTCTTGTCTGTTAAAGACAGAGTCATGGACACTGAATCTATCTGGAAACCCAGAAAGGTTACCCTTGTTTGAGGAATCAAAGAACTTTTTGGTAAATTGATCCTCCAACCATGATCTTGAAGAAACAACACAAGTCGATTCGTATGAGACTCTGCTAAATGTAAAGACTGAGCAAGTACCAAGATATCGTCCAAATAAGGAAATACCACAATACCCTGTTCTCTGATTACAGACAGAAGGGCACCGAGAATCTTTGTGAAAATTCTTGGAGCTGTAGCAAGGCCAAACGGTAGAGCCACAAATTGGTAATGCTTGTCTAGAAAAGAGAATCTCAGGAACTGATAATGATCTGGATGAATCGGAATATGCAGATATGCATCCTGTAAATCTATTGTGGACATATAATTCCCTTGCTGAACAAAAGGCAATATAGTCCTTACAGTTACCATCTTGAACGTTGGTATCCTTACATAACGATTCAATAATTTTAGATCCAGAACTGGTCTGAAGGAATTCTCCTTCTTTGGTACAATGAAGAGATTTGAATAAAACCCCATCCCCTGTTCCGGAACTGGAACTGGCATAATTACTCCAGCCAACTCTAGATCTGAAACACAATTCAGAAATGCTTGAGCTTTCACTGGATTTACTGGGACACGGGAAAGAAAAAATCTCTTTGCAGGAGGTCTCATCTTGAAACCAATTCTGTACCCTTCTGAAACAATGTTCTGAATCCAAAGATTGTGAACAGAATTGATCCAAATTTCTTTGAAAAAACGTAACCTGCCCCCTACCAGCTGAACTGGAATGAGGGCCGTACCTTCATGTGAACTTAGAAGCAGGCTTTGCCTTTCTAGCAGGCTTGGATTTATTCCAGACTGGAGATGGTTTCCAAACTGAAACTGCTCCTGAGGACGAAGGATCAGGCTTTTGTTCTTTGTTGAAACGAAAGGAACGAAAACGATTGTTAGCCCTGTTTTTACCTTTAGATTTTTTATCCTGTGGTAAAAAAGTTCCTTTCCCACCAGTAACAGTTGAAATAATAGAATCCAACTGAGAACCAAATAATTTGTTTCCCTGGAAAGAAATGGAAAGTAGAGTTGATTTAGAAGCCATATCAGCATTCCAAGTCTTAAGCCATAAAGCTCTTCTGGCTAAGATAGCCAGAGACATAAACCTAACATCAACTCTAATAATATCAAAAATGGCATCACAGATAAAATTATTAGCATGCTGGAGAAGAATAATAATATCATGAGAATCACGATTTGTTACTTGTTGCGCTAGAGTTTCCAACCAAAAAGTTGAAGCTGCAGCAACATCAGCCAATGATATAGCAGGTCTAAGAAGATTACCTGAACACAGATAAGCTTTTCTTAGGAAAGATTCAATTTTTCTATCTAAAGGATCCTTAAACGAGGTACCATCTGACGTAGGAATGGTAGTACGTTTAGCAAGGGTAGAAATAGCCCCATCAACTTTAGGGATTTTGTCCCAAAATTCTAACCTGTCAGGAGGAACAGGATATAATTGCTTAAAACGTTTAGAAGGAGTAAATGAATTACCCAATTTATCCCATTCTTTGGAAATTACTGCAGAAATAGCATTAGGAACAGGAAAAACTTCTGGAATAACCGCAGGAGCTTTAAAAACCTTATCCAAACGTATAGAATTAGTATCAAGAGGACTAGAATCCTCTATTTCTAAAGCAATTAGTACTTCTTTAAGTAAAGAGCGAATAAATTCCATCTTAAATAAATATGAAGATTTATCAGCATCAATCTCTGAGATAGAATCCTCTGAACCAGAAGAGTCCAAAGAATCAGAATGATGGTGTTCATTTAAAAATTCATCTGTAGAGAGAGAAGATTTAAAAGACTTTTTACGTTTACTAGAAGGAGAAATAACAGACAAAGCCTTCTTTATGGATTCAGAAACAAAATCTCTTATGTTATCAGGAACATTCTGCACCTTAGATGTTGAGGGAACTGCAACAGGCAATGGTACATTACTAAAGGAAATATTATCTGCTTTAACAAGTTTGTCATGACAATTATTACAAACAACAGCTGGAGGAATAGCTACCAAAAGTTTACAGCAGATACACTTAGCTTTGGTAGATCCAGCAGGCAGTGATTTTCCTGTAGTATCTTCTGGCTCAGATGCAACGTGAGACATCTTGCAATATGTAAGAGAAAAAACAACATATAAAGCAAAATAGATCAAATTCCTTATAAGACAGTTTCAGGAATGGGAAAGAATGCCAAATATCAAGCTTCTAGCAACCAGAAGCAAATGAAAAATGAGACTGAAATAATGTGGAGACAAAAGCGACGCCCATATTTTTTAGCGCCAAATAAGACGCCCACATTATTTGGCGCCTAAATGCTTTTGGCGCCAAAAATGACGCCACATCCGGAACGCCGACATTTTTGGCGCAAAATAACGTCAAAAAATGACGCAACTTCCGGCGACACGTATGACGCCGGAAACGGAAAAGAATTTTTGCGCCAAAAAAGTCTGCGCCAAGAATGACGCAATAAAATGAAGCATTTTCAGCCCCCGCGAGCCTAACAGCCCACAGGGAAAAAAGTCAAATTTTTGAGGTAAGAAAAATATGATAATTCAATGCATAATCCCAAATATGAAACTGACTGTCTGAAAATAAGGAAAGTTGAACATTCTGAGTCAAGGCAAATAAATGTTTGAATACATATATTTAGAACTTTATAAATAAAGTGCCCAACCATAGCTTAGAGTGTCACAGAAAATAAGACTTACTTACCCCAGGACACTCATCTACATGTTTGTAGAAAGCCAAACCAGTACTGAAACGAGAATCAGTAGAGGTAATGGTAAATATAAGAGTATATCGTCGATCTGAAAAGGGAGGTAAGAGATGAATCTCTACGACCGATAACAGAGAACCTTATGAAATAGACCCCGTAGAAGGAGATCACTGCATTCAATAGGCAATACTCTCTTCACATCCCTCTGACATTCACTGCACGCTGAGAGGAAAACCGGGCTCCAACTTGCTGCGGAGCGCATATCAACGTAGAATCTAGCACAAACTTACTTCACCACCTCCCTTGGAGGCAAAGTTTGTAAAACTGATTTGTGGGTGTGGTGAGGGGTGTATTTATAGGCATTTTAAGGTTTGGGAAACTTTGCCCCTCCTGGTAGGAATGTATATCCCATACGTCACTAGCTCATGGACTCTTGTTAATTACATGAAAGAAACATGATTTTCATGCAGGACAATGCTCCATCACACGCGTCCAAGTACTCCACAGCGTGGCTGGCAAGAAAGGGTATAAAATAAGAAAATCTAATGACATGGCCTCCTTGTTCACCTGATCTGAACCCCATTGAGAACCTGTGGTCCATCATCAAATGTGAGATTTACAAGGAGGGAAAACAGTACACCTCTCTGAACAGTGTCTGGGAGGCTGTGGTTGCTGCTGCACGCAATGTTGATGGTGAACAGATCAAAACACTGACAGAATCCATGGATGGCAGGCTTTTGAGTCCTTGCAAAGAAGAGTGGCTATATTGGTCACTGATTTGTTTTGTTTTTGAATGTCAGAAATGTATATTTGTGAATGTTGAGATGTTATATTGGTTTCACTGGTAAAAATAAATAATTGAAATGGGTATATATTTGTTTTTTGTTAAGTTGCCTAATAATTATGCACAGTAAACTAAAAACTACTTCGAAAACTATTCAGCTTTGATATTAATTAGTTTTTTGGGTTCATTGAGAACATGGTTGTTGTTCAATAATAAAATTAATCCTCAAAAATACAACTTGCCTAATAATTCTGCACTCCCTGTAAATATGAAAAACATGATTCTGGTGCTGGGTATAGATACACAACTGATACCCAACTCACGACTCACACTACTTAAAAGCATATGAGATCTCCCACAGAAAGCAGTAGCTAAGTGCCATAAAACTATTTATAGACAAATTACATAGATTATCAAAAAAATACATAAATGAGACACTCTGCAACTCAAGATATTCTATGTCAAGAACGACACGGTTGCCGTCAATACATAACTAACAGTAGCTGGCAGGACTTAACAACCACCTGTTTTGAGCAAAATACCAGTGCGTGTATTTACACTTATGTGCCTGGTTTTAAAGACTTTACGGTTGCTCTAGTACTACAAGTTGCTACAATTTGGAATTGATACATATAATCTTATGTTTACTGTCATTGTGCTTACAATTAAGTATTTGGAAGTGAAGTTCAGTACACAAATATGTATATTGTTTAGCATAGAAATGACTATTTAAAGGGTTATTCCCCCCTGTAAGCAAACACAACCTGTGGTGTTTATATTGGTTTTATGAAAAAATTGCAATTTGAAATTTGGGTGGTGGATAGACGGTCTGGTCTGAATAGTCACACCCATATAGTAATAAAGCTTTGAAAATCACTGTGCAGCCTGTGTCCTTCTTTGATTGACAATAGTGTTTGATCAATCCTCTCTTATAAAGTATAATTGTATAGTATTTGGGACAGCTAGCACTGTGTGGTAAATGCATTGGAATTGAGGTAAAGTGCACCTCTATATTTTAACTTTTTGCTGCAAATATATATATATATATATATATATATATATATATATATATATATATATATATATATATATATATATATATAACACTATAAAACATAAAGGGATATCTAGTGATTATTATTCATAACATAAAAATACATTTCTAGTAACAAAAATGTAACTTCTTAGAAACGCTCATGTATTGTATTTCAAGGATGTATCTAACAGGGACTTTTCCAGTTTTTGTAGTAATTACCCAAGTTTATGTAACTGCTTTTCAATACTATAGATTCTTTCAGCAGACACTTTACTGTCTTGATTCAGCTATCAGATCTATCCCTATCCTAATGATGTCTAGGACAGTAATAAACCATTTTGCCAAAATGTGTTAGCCTGGTCTGGTGAAGAATATATATTAATTCTGGAAGATCTTCTAGTGGAAAATGTCAGCCCCAGCTGTCAACTTTTGAGCGGAAAAGAGTATTATCATGCGGGGTAGGTTTCCTAAAAACTCTCGTTCACAAACTTGTGGCTACTCAGAAGTTGCTCGGTTACAGAAGGGATTCTAAATAAGAAAGATATTAAGGGATCTCCAGCTCTCTGATAGGTGTACAGATGATGCAAGCGGAGAAAACAACACAAAAAGCAGTGAAGAATTGGATTACGATTGTATAAAAATGGAAGAACCAATGGTACTAGCACTTTAAACCTTTAAGTAATCGTAAAATAACTTTGCTCCATTATTCCAGGATATTGTTGCTATGTAATGACCCCTTAAGGACCGGGAATTTTAGAAAAAAAACTTGCCCAAAGAATTTTTAGCATTTTTGGCATCACTCCATTTAAACAGAAATACAGCCTTGTTTTTTGTTTATTAACCTATCACAACTATTTTGGTATATTTCATGCTAGCGTTTCTCCGCCAAATGCGATCATATTAAAAATATCCTTAACTTTTTCAAAAACGTTGGGTTTCTCTCTAAAATTATTTACACACAACTACTGCAGTCATAAAACAAAAATGGTTATAAACGAATGCAGTCATAAAACAAAATGGTTATAAAAGCTTCTCTGGGGTCCCCTTTGTTCAGAAAAAACAGACATGCTTTGCTTTCCATTGTTTTTGGCAATTAGAAAGCCGCTAATTGCAGCTGCACACAACATTTCTGATATTGCCGGCAGTGACGGGATTAATCAGGTATCTTGCAAAGTTAATTTTAGCTGTAGTGTAGAGATTACACTCCTAATCTCTACCTGATCCCTACAAAACAACTATCTTCCTTCCATCAACCCTCATTGGTCACCACCATCTTAGGTACTGGCAGGCATGCTCCCAGCATACTTTTTATTTTTTTAATAATTATTTTTTAATGTATGGATTCCTCTTCAACTCTCTAACCCGCCCCTTTCCTAATGGTTTCTGCCATCTTAGGCACTGGCAGCTGTCTGCCAGTACCCAGTAAATATAGTTATATTTTCTTTGTTTTTTATTTACATTCCACGACCTATAGAACAGCATATAGAATGAAAGGTTAGGCTGCAAAACAAGTTAGTTAAAAGCTCTGGTTCAACATGGCCATCACTTTAAATTCAAAAGATATCTGCTCTCTCTGAGGCTAGGGGCTACAATGAGAAATTATAAGAAAACAAGTACGTTGTTTGTTGTTTTTTACTCTGTCTCTTTGATTTAACCTATTTGGTTTTACTATAAGAGCACAGTTTAATAAAATAAATTATGACTTACCAGATAATTTCCTTTCCTTCGATACAGGGAGAGTCCACAGCTGCATTCATTACTTGTGGGAATACAGAACCTGGCCACCAGGAGGAGGCAAAGACACCCTAGCCAAAGGATTAAATACCTCTCCCACTTCCCTCATCCCCCAGTCATTCTGCCGAAGGAACAAGGAACAGTAGGAGAAGTATCAGGGTGAAAAAGGTGCCAAAAGAAAAGAAAAGAAATTTAGGAGGGGGCAAAGTTATCCAAACCTCAAAATGCCTATAAATACACCTCCCACCTCACTCATACCTTAGTTTAACATGTACCCAAGAAGTGAGGTGTAAAAGGAGTAAAAAGCATACAAAAAGAGGAACTGGAAAAAATAGGGTGGGTCTCATGGACTCTTGCCACTATGAAAAATGAATTTATGAGGTAAGTTCTTACATAAATTATGTTTTCTTTCATGTAAGTGGCAAGAGATTTCATGAGCTAGTGATGTATGGGATATAATACCGTATATGTGGAAATCCACAAGTCACTAGAAAGGGAGGGATAAAATAACAAGAACAGAAAAATCCGCTGAAAAATTAAATCCAAAAAAATAATTAAGTTTTCTTAAAAAATTCAAAAAAACTCAAATCAAAGGCACTAGAATCAAACTGAGACAACTGCCGGGAGAACCTTTCTACCAAAGGCTGCTTCCAAAAAAGGAAACATCAAAATAGTAAAATTTACTAAAAGTATGCAAAATACACCTAGTTGCTGCTTTGCAAATTTGATCAACTGAAGCTTTGTTCTTGAATGCCCAAAAAGTGGCAACTGATCTAGTAGAATGAGCTGTAATTCTCTGAGGCGGAGACTGCCCCATCTCCAAATAAGCTTTGTGAATCAAAAGTTTCAACCAAGATGCCAGAGGCTTCCTGACTTTTCCTGGAGCCAGTAAAAATAACAAATAGACTAGAAGAATTTCTGAAATCTTTAGTAGCCTCAACATAATATTTCAAAGCTCTAACCTCATCCTAAAAATGTAAAGACCTTTCAAGAGTATTCTTAGGATTAGGACACAAGGAAGGAACAACAATTTCCCTATCAATGTTGTTAGAATTCACAACTTTAGGCAAACATTTAAATGAACAAAACATCTTTATCTTGCTGAAAACACAGATAAGGAGACTCACAAGAGAGAGCAGACAATTCAGAAACCCTTCTAGCAGAAGAGATAGCCAAAAGAAATTACACTTTCCAAGAAAGTAATTTAATATCCAGAGAATACATATCCTCAAAAGGAGGAGCCCGTACAGTCTTGAAAACCAAATTGAGACTCCAAGGAGGAGAAATATATTTAATAACATGTTTGATACGAATCAAAGCCTGAACAAAACAGTTAATATCAGGAAGTCTAGCAATCTTTCTATGAATTAAGACAGAAAGAGCAGAAATTTGTCCTTTCAAAGTATTTGTAGACAAACCCTTATCCAAACCATCCTGAAGAAACTTTAAAATCCTATGAATTCTGAAAGAATGCCAAGAATAATTAACACCAGTGGAACACCATAAAATATAGGTTTTCCAAACCTGATGATAAATTTTCCTTGAAACAGACTTACAAGCCTGTATCATAGTGCTAATCACCAAGTCAGAGAAACTTCTAAGCGTTCAATTTCCATGCCTTTAAATTTAGAGATTTGAGATCCTGATGGAAAAAACGGCCCTTGAGATAGAAGGTCTGGCCTTAAAGGAAGTGGTCAAGGCTGGCAACTTGACATCCGTACAAGATCTGCCTAGTAAAACCTGTGAGGCCATGCTGGTGCTATCAGAAACACATGAGATTGTTCCATTATAATCTTGGAGATCACCCTTGGAAGAAGAACTAGAGGCCGAAAAATATAAGCGGGTTGGTAAAGCCAAGGAACTGCTAAGGCATCCACCATCTCCGTCTGAGGATTCCTGGACATGCAAATGTATCTGGGAAGCTTCTTGTTTAGACGAAAGACCCCAGATCTGTACAAGATGAAAAAAAAACACATCTAGATGGAGAGACCACTCCCCCAGATGTAAAGTATGTCAGCTGAGATAATAAGCTTCCCAATTGTCTACACCTGGGATATGAATCGCAGAAATTTGAAAAGAGTTGGATTCCACCCAAAAAAGTATCCGAGATACTTCCTTCATTGCTGAAAAACTGCAAGTCCATCCTTGATGATTGACATATGCCACAGTTGTAATATTGCCTGTTTAAAAACGAGTGAAAAGTTCCCTCTGCAATAGAAGCCACGCCTGAAGAGCTCTGAAAATAGCACAGAGTTCTAAAATATTGATTGGTAACCTCGCCTCTTGAGTATTTCAAACCCCTTGTGCTGTCAGAGACCCCTAGAGAGCTCCCCAACCTGAGAGACTTGCATCTGTTGAGATCAAAATCCAGGAAGGACGAATAAAGGAGGCCCCTTGAACAATAAGGTGATGGTCTAAACACCAAGTCAGAGAGAGTTGAGTGTTGGGATTTAAGTATATCAGTTGTAATATCTGAGTATAATCCCTGCACCATTGGTGCAACATGCAAAGCTGTAGAGGCCTCATATAAAAATGAGCAAAGTGGATCGCGTCCGATGCTGCAGTCATTAAACCTAAAACTTCCATGCACATAGCCATTGAAGGGAATGATAGGGACTGAAGGTTTAGACAAGCTAAAACCAACTTCATTCTTCTCTTGTCTGTCAGAGAAAGAGTCATGGACACTGAATCTATCTGGAAACCTAAAAAAGCTGACCCTTATCAGAGGAATCAAACTCTTTTGTAAATTGATCCTCCAACCAAAGAAACCACCCTAGTTGTTTTGTGTGAGATTCTGCTAAATGAAAAGATTGAGCTATTACCAAGATATTGTCCAAATAAGGAAAGACTGCAATACCCTGCTCTCTGATTACAGATAGAAGGGTACCTAAAACTATTAAGAATATTCTTGGTGCTGTTGCAAGGCCCAACGGAAGAGCGACAAATTGGTAATGCTTGTTTAGAAAAGAGAATCTCAGAAAACGATAGTTATCTGGATGAATCGGATTGTGAAGGTAAGTGTCCTGTAAGTCCATTCTGGACATGAAATGACCTTGTTGAACGAAAGGCAGAATAGTTCTTATAGTCACCATCTTGAAAGTTGGGATTCTTACAAAACCATTTAAAAGCTTACAGAACCAAAATTGGTCTGAAATCATTTTCCTTCATAGGTAAAATGAATAGATTTGAATAAAAACCCAAATCCTTGTTCCTGCTGTGGAACTGGGAAAAATTACCCCTGAAAGTTCTAGATCTGAAATATTTCAGAAAGACTTGAGCTTTTACTGTTTTTTTTGTTACATGGGTAAGAAAGAATCTTCCCAAAGGAAGTTTTATTTTGAATCCTATTCGACACCCCTAAGAAATTATATTCTGAATCCACTGATTTTGGACAGAGTCTGTCCAAACTCTTTGAAATAACTTCAGTCTGCCCCTACCAGAAGAACTGGCTTGAGGGTCACACCTTCATATAGGTTTAGGGGCAGGATTTGTTTTTTTATAAGGCTTGGATTTATTCCAATTTGGAGATGGTCTCCAATTAGAGCCAGATGCTTTAGGGGAAGGAGTGGTTTTCTGTTCTCTATTCTGACGAAAGGAATGAAAACAATTGGGAGCTTTAAACCTACCCTTAGATGGCTTGGGGCAGATAAACTCCTTTACCCCCCAGTAACAGTGGAGATAATAGAATGCAATTGTGAACCAAAAAGATCTTTACCTTGAAAAGAGAGAGTTAATAATCTAGTTTTATACACCATGTCAGCATTCCAAGATTTAAGCTATAAAACTCTTCTAGTTAGAATGGCTAAATACATGGATTTGACATCGATCTTCCTACATCAAATATAGCATCACAAAAAAAAAAAGATTTGCATGTTGAAATAAAACAATGTTAGATAATTCAGAATCTGAAGACAACGGCAGTGCTAAACTGTCCAACCATAAAGTAGAAGCAACAGCAACATCAGCCATAAATATAACAGGTCTAATAATATAGCCAGAATGTAAATATGCCCTTCTTGGAGAAGATTCAAGCTTCCTATCTAAAGGATACAATTTCTTAAACATAGAAGAAGGGTTAAAAGAGGTACCAGGCTTAGACCATTCTTTAGCAATCACATAAGAGATAACGTCAGGAATAGAAAAAAACTTCAGGAGTAATAACAGTAGTCTTAAATACAGAATTTAGACAATTACTAGCTTTATTGTCAGGAGATTTAGACTCCTCAAAACCCAAAGTAAACAAAACTTCCTTTAAGAGAGAACAAATATATTCTAACTTAAATAAAAAAGATGATTTGTCTATATCAGTCTCTGACGTGGCATCCTCTGATTTAGAGGAGACCCCATCAGTAGAGGATATGTCAGTATGCTGAAGGTCAGAACTTAATTCACTAAGTTTAGGAAAATGTTACTAAAACCTTATACATTTAATTGAAGGCAAAATAGCATTCATTGCCTTCTCTTTAGCTGTAGCAATGCAATCTTACATTTCTGCAGTAATGCTATGTACATTTAGACAGATATAATAACAGTGTGTATATTTGTACTCCTAGATATATTTAACAATTTGTTAAACAAGAGCCACATAATAGAGCTGAATAATTTAGATCAGCTTAATTACAACATGCATACTTATCTTTGTTAAATACCTGTTTAGGCAGCTCAAATCCTATGATAATATCAGAGGCAGGTTCAGTTTGAGACATAATTGCAAAAAAAAAAAAAATAGAAAAAAAATTAATTTATTAATTCTGCAAATTTATATCCATGCTCCTATATATGATAAATATATAACAGGCTTGAGAGAATGGTAAACAGAGCGAAAAAAATTATAAAAAAGAAAACTGATTCATAAAATGCTGCATTAAAACTCTGTTTTTACTGAGAACACTGAATGAGCTGGGGCGGAGCTTATAACAGCAATTTTAGCGTGAAAATTGTCCTGAAGTCCAATAGAGAGCCAGAACACACTATCTCCTCCCTACAAGGGTGATCCTCAGGCTCTATGATAGATGACGAGGGACCAACTATGCGCCACAAAAGGAACATAGCCCCCCTCCTTATTGGACCATACACCAATAGTAGAAAGAAATTATTTCCACAGGGCAATAGATACCAGGATCATGACTCCAAAAGTCACCCGAAAATTCCCAAAGACAAATTCAAGAGAAGAAAAAACAGCCCAAAATAAGTCTAACTCCGTCTATAGAACTCCCAGATCCATTAGATCCCCATCCAAGTTAAAGTTTAAAGCCAGGTCCAGCCTGTACTCTAGTATAGGAGAACTCTAACAGGCCCATTTGTCAAGCTCCGTACGGAGCTTGAAGGGCCGTGTTTCTGGCGAGTTTTCAGACTCACCAGAAACACAACTTATGAAGCAGCGGTCTAAAGACCGCTGCTTCATAATCCTGTCCGCCTGCTCTGAGCAGGCGGACAGGAATCTCCGGAAATCAACCCGATCGAATACGATCGGATTGATTGACAGCTCCCTGCTGGCGGCCAATTGGCCGCGAGTCAGCAGGGGGCGGCGTTGCACCAGCAGCTCTTGTGAGCTGCTGGTGCAATGTTAAATGCGGAGAGCGTATTGCTCTCCGCATTTAGCGAGGTCTTGCGGACCTGATCCGCACTGTTGGATCAGGTCCGCAAGCCCTTTGATAAATGGGCCCCTAAGTGTCTGGACCAAAATCTAGAAAAGACTCCCTCCTCTTTTGTGTAAAGGGAAGGAACAGACTTAACTAGCACCCAAAACAAGGATACAACACATCTGTGAAAACAGTCAAGGGCTAACAGAACTTCTCAAATTCCAGCAATGCTAGAAACACTGAGATAAACAAACTAAATCATCGGGGGACCATCACCTCGAACAGAGATCTAAATTCTTCCACCGGAAGTCTACAACAATCTCGACTAATTTAGTCAATAGTCTCAAAATCACGTGACAAAACATCTTGTACGAGTTTCTATAACAACCCAGAGCTCTAAAAACTGAAAACTATCCTAAAACAGAATAGAATGCAAAGGAAAAATAGGTAAGCACCACAACATGTTAACTGAAAACAGGGAGTGTGTAAACAAAACCAGGTCCAGCCTGTCACACACACAATCCCCCCTAGAGCTCAGAACTGGGATTCTAATAAGAAAATAAAACAAAATGTAAATCAAGACAATAAGGAATAGGAACCCAATCCTCTCCACTCGTCTATTCAAGATCGTTATTCGATTTAGAGGACTGAGATTCAACTGACAGATCAGTACTGGGAACCTCTAACATCGCCAAAACCACTCTCAGAAGTAAATGCAGTCGTGTCAATCTAAATCTAAACGCTATGTTCTCCGCAATCAGAGGTTTCAAGTTCGTAGACTCCGACCCTGGAGGTTCTCTCTCTGAAACCTCAGAGGAAACCGCATCCCCAGAGGAATGATCGGACACAATCGTCATTTTACACGACTGCACTTGGTCAGAGGAACCTATATTGACCCTTCACTTGCACGCAGCAGGAAGAGGTAGCATCGCTAAGGCCATGAGATAGCCATGCGGAACTGCGTAGTAACCTCTGATGGAAAAAAAAACCTCACAGGTGAAGGGGGAGCGGAACTCGGGAAAACTGCATATGTAGGAAAAGAAGAATCTAGGGAACGCGCCTCACTGGATTCCGAATCCTCAGAGGCGGATGGCTCAGAGGTCTCCGACAACACAACATTGGTTGATGAGAACACCATATAGCGGCATACGAAACATAATTGAGAAGACTTGGTTAACCGGGCCTCCTCACAATATACACAGGTATCAAATTCTGTCTGAGGGATACCCCTCTAATATATCAGAATCCTCCATAACCCGTCTAAGTTATACCCCCAATGGCTGGGGCACTCATCACCTCCTATGACCCAGACAGGTAGAGAAGACGCTCCTCTCCGCAGACACCCAGTCAGGAATCGGAATTGACCACTCCCGGTCAAATGGTGCTCATGCAGGACAGCCCCTGCTAAGAAAAAGGCGCACCAGCTTAATAAAAAATTGTGCAGCTTTAAAAATTAAAGTAACCTGTACGTTCCTTATCAGCTAAACGTTCTTACACATAAGCAGTCAAAATCATATAACAAACATGATTAAAAAATCCCCACTGTTCAATACACCCCCCTCCCCCTCAGGAGATATTAACCCTTGATTCCATAAAGATAAAGGAGTCCCACTGAGACAGTGTCTTCTATCGTTAACATGTGTATAAAATGAAATGATCTTACTGGAATCTATGCTGTGGAACAGCGACACAGTCCTTCAAGTTTGACAGATTGTAGCAGCGCCTCTGACATGGACTTGAGCTACGACAAGCAGGCAGTGAAACGTGTCAACGCTGATTGCTTAGGGAGCTGTTAATTTGAGTCTGGATGGCTTCACAGAAAGACTCTCCCTGCATCTCCAGACTCTAACTTTCATCAATGCTCTTACTGAGAGGCTGCCAAGACAACTTAAAACTCCAGTCTCATACCGAAGGGTACTACCCCCCATAGAGACTACTCCAAATCTTTTGACACTTCTCTGCCATCCTCCTGTGACGAAAGGCAAAGAATAACTGGGGGATGAGGGAAGTAGGGGAGGTATTTAAGCCTTTGGCTGGGGTGTCTGCCTCCTCCTGGTGGCCAGGTTCTGTATTCCCACAAGTAATGAATGCAGCTGTGGACTGTCCCTGTATTTAGGAGAAAATCCCTTTTAATTAATAATTAAGAATACAGATTATGTTCTTGAATAGATGATACATAGTGAAAGCATGCAGCCTGGTACAGTTATTTTCAGAAGTGTAGAGATAAACTGGATTAGCTAAGGTACATTTTATAAATATGAATCTCTCATGCACTTTATATTTTTGTATGTCGAGTATGTTTCATTCTCATACTAATATTTTCTAGAAATAATGACCTCTGTTACTAATATGGATGCTTGTTATTTTGTGATCATGTGTTAAAAAATATCAACCCTCCGATCAGAATATAAGCAGTAACTGTTAAAATATGTTTATTGCTCTCTCTGTGTAATTCATCTTAACTGGAACTTGTACTTTGTGTTGGAAAACAGAAAGAGAAGTGGAGAGAGATTTTTATAGAAAGCAACCTGTAATACTAAAATGTTTGTACATGGTTTTGTTTGCCTATGCGTTATTATCATGTTGGACACCAAAGGTGGGGCAATACGATTGGCTACAGCCTGAATCGACATTGAAGACAGAGATAGAGTATCCGTTACAGGCGGAGGAACGGCTCCATATATAAAAATAGACATAGCAGCAGATAAAGACCTTAAAATTATCAAAAATGATAAAAAAAGTATATACTTGCTGACTTAACTGAATCAGAGGATGCAAATTAACATTTTATGATTTACGTCATAAAGTTAGAAAGCTACAAGTTTTTATATATATATATATTATTTATTTTTTTAGATAACTTTACAATCATTTCCGAATTCTATCAGTAAATAGCTAGTTGAAACTGTCTTTTTCTAAAGCTCTCTTTATGCCAAAAATAAATATATGTAACATTTCATAGGTAAATAAAAATAAGAATCAACAAAGGTGATGTTTCTGTTCAAACGGAGTTAAAGCAAAAGATTCTCCGGTACTTTGGGCACGTTTTTAATTGAAACTCCCTGTAGTAAAGTTAAGAAAATGATAAAAGCTTTAGTTACTCTCTCTTTATGTGTTGTATTTTATTTTTAAACACATAACATTCAAAGTTAGTGCTTTTCTACTTTTTTTATAGCAATCACAACTCATTAATTCATATAATGATATACTTTGGATTTACGATTGGATTTCAATAAGCACTTTTCATCATTTCGACATATGTCTAAAAATATGGATGTCACAATAAACCGAGGGATGCTAGTAAATTGATAACGCATCATGCCAGTAGATTTCAGATATACCAGCTTCCCCACTGTGCTAAACATTAAAAGGCACCAATCTTCTTTCATTTGAGAGTAGAGCTATAATGTCAGAAATTTGTCCACAGTAAGCAATTGTATGGGCTGTTAACCTTGTTATATCAGATTGTCGATGCATTTGAGCCAGATTAATTAGCATACTTTTTGGCATCAGGACTCCATTTATTGGCATCAAAAAGCATTGCATATCAGTTTTCAAATAGCATATTAAGAGTGCACATAGTGATTTCTGTCAGTAATGCTTATAGCAAATTAGGCTTCTTAAAACAATTACATTCCTAAGTAGGAAAATGCCAGATCTGCCTTCGTCCAGATACAAATCAGGAGGAATTTCAAGACATGTTTCAAGATATTGAAATGAGCACAGTGTTATTATTTCTGAGTCTGTCTACATTGATTGTCTCCTTCAAAATTAACAATATGGATGTATGGATGTATTGTTTTCTCAATAGTGGAGGCAAGACCGCGCTATTTTAGGAAGCCTGCAGGAGGGAGGGTCTAACAGCAAAGTCTTGCCGCGTGCGGCAAGATCAACGCTTTCATTAGTAGAAAATCCCTTAACAAACATCGACGTACAGGGTAAATTGTGTTTCTTGAGGGGTTAATATACAGAGATGTTGCAGCCACAACATTACAGAGCACCCATCTTGATGTGTGAACTTGATGTAACTAAGTTCAGGACTAAGATTGGAGCTCCAGTTAGGGATATGACTTAGATTGAGTTAATCCCTTCCATGTCAGAGATTAAATGTGTTGCAGTACGTTGGAGTACTACTATATACATTCAATATTTATTTTCCCCACTCTTCCCATAAATTAGCTCTGAAAATTGTAGGTTTTCCAATTCTGAGAACTGAAAGTGCATGCTACAGATTTTATTACAAGACCAGAGACTTCATATTTGCATTATCTTTCTTTACTACTCAAGTGCAGCTTTTTAAAGTACATAAAAACACAAACATTTAAAATAAAACAGAAAAAATAGAGTCTATATAACTAGCCAATGAGAATGCTAGGTTAGAGACAAAAGAGAAAATGGACCAATCAGATGACCCATATTGGCCATAAACAGACCAATGTGCACCCCATCTTCCTCTTTCTTTTGCTGCTCATGCAACAGATAAGTGTGGCTAATTGTTCTCTCATATATTATATATTATATTTTGTCAACTTGATATTAACTTAGCATTGTTATAACATATTAATTCCATATTTAATTCCATATTTAGTGTCTCTTCCTACACCTTATATATTTTCTTTTTCCCCTTTATTTCTCTCTTTCCGTTTTATTTACATTATTTTATGGCTCTTCCTGCACTCGTTTTTTGTGCAGTGCTCGTTTTGCCCTGTGCCTAGTTCTAGCTATTCCCCTCATTATCCGGTTCTCTGTTTAAAAGTTTTTTGTCAAATTTACCTTGCCGTTTTTTCTCTGCGTGTATCTGTCTCCTCTCCCTTCTATCACGAGCTCCGGCGCCATCTTGTGGGCGTTCTTAGTGACGTCACAGCCCGCCTTCTGCTTACCTCAGTAGTGCTGTGGACGCCTCCTGCTCCCTCTCCGTAAAAAGTAATTTTGTTTCTTTCGGCTCTTCTTTCCCTCTGACTGTGTCAGCTGCTAATTTTCTTCTCTTTCCTCATTTTTAGGTATTTGCTGCCCTCCGGTGGTGCTTACTATATTCACTGAAGTTTTTTCCTGTCAGAAATTTTTTCTGTTAAACGTTTTAGTGTTAAAAAATTTTACAATAAAAAATTCTCAAATTATTTGCATATTAAAATATAGGTGTTTTTGTTGGCTAAAGGTTCAAATATCTTTTATTAATTTTTACATCATAAAATTGTTTTCACTATATATATTTTTACATTAGTATTCAGTATGTCTCTTGACATTTCTCCCAATCCCTTATCTGAACAATCTGTTCAAATTATGATTGATAACTCAATAAATAAATTGTCTCACATGACTTCCCTTATGCAAAAATCCCCTCCAAAGAAAACAATTAAAAGAAAGGCTCCTTCTAGTGCTTTTAAATTAAGCAAAAAGCTGGTCAGTAAATCCAAGCACACTCTGACTGAGTCAAATCTTCCTTTCGGCAAAGGAAGTAAAACATCCGCTAAAAGACCCCTTACTCCCAAGGGGAATAAAAAGGGAGTTCAAATAAAAAAATCTGAAATATTTTCCAAAGAAAAGGGTTCGGATTCCTCTACATCATATAATTCAGATAATATGTCTGAGGACTCCAATAATTCCTCATCCAATAATTGTGATTCAGACTCCTCCTCTGAATCTGAGCCTAAACGCAAAAAAGCTAAAAAATGCTCTAAAAAATCCAAACATCTTGATGATGATAATTTTAATTTTACTGACGCCCTTGGTAACCCCCGTTTTAATGCGGACACCTTACACCATCCTAGATCCTCCGAATGGTTTCCTCCCATGGAAATCACATCCTTTATAGATTTTCAACTCAAAAAGATCCTGAAGAAAAGGGCTAGAAATAACATGAGGGCTAGAAATAACATGAGGGCTGAATGCCCCAGACCCCTTCTTCCCAAAAATTGTAACATTACCCCTGAAATTGACCCCAAAGTTCTCAAATTTATTGGCTCTCCAGGGTACAAAATTAAAAAAAGATTAGATAAAGCCTGGAAAAATTGCCAGGATAAACTCCTTGACACCATTGGCCCTATTACTAAGCTCTTTGAGTTATCAGAAGAGGCTGTATTACAAGAATCCCCTATGGACCCTTCCCTCGTTAGAGAGTGGGTTCAACGCATTCTCTCCTTTGTGGGTAAAAACATAATTTATGTAAGAACTTACCTGATAAATTCATTTCTTTCATATTAACAAGAGTCCATGAGCTAGTGACGTATGGGATATACATTCCTACCAGGAGGGGCAAAGTTTCCCAAACCTTAAAATGCCTATAAATACACCCCTCACCACACCCACAAATCAGTTTAACGAATAGCCAAGAAGTGGGGTGATAAGAAAAAAAGTGCGAAGCATATAAAATAAGGAATTGGAATAATTGTGCTTTATACAAAAAAATCATAACCACCCCAAAAAAAGGGTGGGCCTCATGGACTCTTGTTAATATGAAAGAAATGAATTTATCAGGTAAGTTCTTACATAAATTATGTTTTCTTTCATGTAATTAACAAGAGTCCATGAGCTAGTGACGTATGGGATAATGACTACCCAAGATGTGGATCTTTCCACACAAGAGTCACTAGAGAGGGAGGGATAAAATAAAGACAGCCAATTCCTGCTGAAAATAATCCACACCCAAAATAAAGTTTAATGAAAAACCTAAGCAGAAGATTCAAACTGAAACCGCTGCCTAAAGAACTTTTCTACCAAAAATTGCTTCAGAAGAAGAAAATACATCAAAATGGTAGAATTTAGGAAAAGTATGCAAAGAGGACCAAGTTGCTGCTTTGCAGATCTGGTCAACCGAAGCTTCATTCCTAAACGCCCAGGAAGTAGATACTGACCTAGTAGAATGAGCTGTAATTCTCTGAGGCGGAATTTTACCCGACTCAACATAGGCAAGATGAATTAAAGATTTCAACCAAGATGCCAAAGAAATGGCAGAAGCTTTCTGGCCTTTCCTAGAACCGGAAAAGATAACAAATAGACTAGAAGTCTTACAGAAAGATTTCGTAGCTTCAACATAATATTTCAAAGCTCTAACAACATCCAAAGAATGCAACGATTTCTCCTTAGAATTCTTAGGATTAGGACATAATGAAGGAACCACAATTTCTCTACTAATGTTGTTGGAATTCACAACTTTAGGTAAAAATTCAAAAGAAGTTCGCAACACCGCCTTATCCTGATGAAAAATCAGAAAAGGAGACTCACACGAAAGAGCAGATAATTCAGAAACTCTTCTAGCAGAAGAGATGGCCAAAAGGAACAAAACTTTCCAAGAAAGTAATTTAATGTCCAATGAATGCATAGGTTCAAACGGAGGAGCTTGAAGAGCTCCCAGAACCAAATTCAAACTCCAAGGAGGAGAAATTGACTTAATGACAGGTTTTATACGAACCAAAGCTTGTACAAAACAATGAATATCAGGAAGAATAGCAATCTTTCTGTGAAAAAGAACAGAAAGAGCAGAGATTTGTCCTTTCAAAGAACTTGCGGACAAACCCTTATCCAAACCATCCTGAAGAAATTGTAAAATTCTCGGTATTCTAAAAGAATGCCAAGAAAAATGATGAGAAAGACACCAAGAAATATAAGTCTTCCAGACTCTATAATATATCGCTCTGGATATAGATGTACGAGCCTGTAACATAGTATTAATCACAGAGTCAGAGAAACCTCTTTGACCAAGAATCAAGCGTTCAATCTCCATACCTTTAAATTTAAGGATTTCAGATCCTGATGGAAAAAAGGACCTTGAGACAAAAGGTCTGGTCTTAACGGAAGAGTCCACGGTTGGCAAGAGGCCATCCGGACAAGATCCGCATACCAAAACCTGTGAGGCCATGCCGGAGCTACCAGCAGAACAAACGAGCATTCCTTCAGAATCTTGGAGATTACTCTTGGAAGAAGAACTAGAGGCGGAAAGATATAGGCAGGATGATACTTCCAAGGAAGTGAAAATGCATCCACTGCCTCCGCCTGAGGATCCCGGGATCTGGACAGATACCTGGGAAGTTTCTTGTTTAGATGAGAAGCCATCAGAACTATTTCTGGAAGTTCCCACATTTGAACAATCTGAAGAAATACCTCTGGGTGAAGAGACCATTCGCCCGGATGCAACGTTTGGCGACTGAGATAATCCGCTTTCCAATTGTCCATACCTGGGATATAAACCGCAGAGATTAGACAGGAGCTGGATTCCGCCCAAACCAAAATTCGAGATACTTCTTTCATAGCCAGAGGACTGTGAGTCCCTCCTTGATGATTGATGTATGCCACAGTTGTGACAATGTCTTATCTGAAAACAATGAACAACTCTCTCTTCAGAAGAGGCCAAGACTGAAGAGCTCTGAAAATTGCACGGGGTTCCAAAATATCGATCGGAAATCTCACCTCCTGAGATTCCCAAACCCCTTGTGCCGTCAGATACCCCCACACAGCTCCCCAACCTGTAAGACTCGTATCTGTTGAGATTATAGTCCAGGTCGGAAGAACAAAGAAGCCCCCTGAACTAAACGATGGTGATCTGTCCACCATGTCAGAGAGTGTCGTAAAATCGGTTTAAAGATATTAATTGAGTTATCTTTGAGTAATCCCTGCACCATTGGTTCAGCATACAGAGCTGAAGAGGTCGCATGTGAAAACGAGCAAAGGAGATCGCATCTGATGCGGCAGTCCTAAGATCCAACATTTCCATGCATAAGGCTACCAAAGGGAATGATTGTGACTGAAGGTTTTGACAAGCTGATATCAATGTTAAACTTCTCTTGTCTGACAAGGACAGAGTCATAGACACTGAATTTATCTAGAAACCTAAAAAGGTTACCCTTGTCTGAGGAATCAATAAACTGATTGGTAAATTGATCCTCCAACCATGAACTTGAAGAAACAACACAAGTCGATTCGTATGAGATTCTTCGAAAATGAGAAGACTGAGCAAGTACCAAGATATCGTCCAAATAAGGAAATACCAAAACCCTATTCTCTGATTACAGAAAGAAGGGCACCGAGAACCTTTGAAAAAAATTCTTGGAACTGAGGCTAGACCAAATAGTAGAGCCACAAAACTGGTAATGCTTGTCTAAAAAGAGAATCTCAGACACTAAAAGTGATCTGGATGAATCGGAATATGCAGATACACATCCTGTAAATCTATTGTAGACATATAATGCCCTTGCTAAACAAAAGGCAGGATAGACCTACAGAAACCATCTTGAATGTTGGTATCCTAACATAACGATTCAATAATGATAGATCCATAACTGGTCTGAAGGAATTGACCTTCTTTGGTACAATGAAGAGATAAAATAAAACCCCAGCCCCTGTTCCAGAACTGGAACTGGCATAAATACTCCAGCCAACTCTAGATCTGAAACACATTTCAGAAATGCTGAGCCTTGCTGTGTCAATTGGGACACGGGAAAGAAAAGAATCTCTTAGCAGGAGGCCTTAACTTGAAGCCAATTCTGTACCTTCCTGAAACAATGTTTCTGAAACCAGAGATTAAGATTTGAATTGATCCAAATTTCTTTGAAGAAAACGTAATCTGCCCCATACCAGCTGAGCTGGAATAAGGGCCGCACCTTCATAGGTACTTAAGAGCTGGCTATAGGATTCTATAAGGCTTGGATATATTCCAAACTGGAAATAGTTTCCAAATTGATACCGCTCCTGAGGATGAAGGATCAGGCTTTTGTTCCTTGTTGTGAGGAAAGGAACGAAATGATTATTTACCCTGGAAAGAAAGGGAAAGCAAAGTTGACTTAGAAGACATGTCAGCATTCCAAGTTTAATCCATAAAGCTTTTCTAGCTAAAATAGCTAGAGACATATACCTGACATCAACTCTAATGATATCAAAAGATGGTATCACCAATAAAATTATTAGCATGTTATAGAATAATAATAATGCTATAAAATTATGATCTGTTACTTGTTGCGCTAAAGCATCTAACCAAAAAGTTGAAGCTGCAGCAACATCCGCTAAAAATATAGCAGGTCTAAGAAGATTACCTGAACATAAGTAAGCTTTTCTTAGAAAGGATTCAATTTTCCTATCTAAAGGATCCTTAAATGAAGTACTATCTGCCATAGGAATAGTAGTACATTAGCAGGAGTAGAGACAGCCCCATAACCTTAGGGATTTTTGCCCCAACAAACTCTAATATGTCAGATGGCACAGGATATAATTTGCTTAAACGTCTAGAAGGAGTAAATAAATTACCCAAATTATTCCATTCCCTGGAAATTACTTCAGAAATAGCATCAGGGAGATAAAACACTTCTGGAATAACTACAGGAGATTTAAAAACCTTATTTAAACGTTTACATTTAGTATCAAGAGGACCAGTATCCTCTATTTCTAATGCAAATAACGCTTCTTTAAGTAAAGAACGAATAAATTCCATCTTGAACAAATACAAAGATTTATCAGCATCAACCTCTGAGACAGAAACCTCTGAACCAGAAGAACCATTATCAGTATCAGAATGATGATGTTCATTTAAAAATTCATCTGAAAAAAAGAGAAGTTTTAAAAGACTTTTATGTATACTAGAAGGAAAAATAACAGACATAGCCTTCTTAATGGATTTAAAAAATAAAATCTCTTATGTTATCAGGAACACTCTGAAAATTAGATGTTGACGGACAGCAACAGGTAATGTAACAGTACTAAAGGAAATTTTATCTGCATTAATAAGTTTGACATGACATGCAATACAAATAACAGCTGGAGAAACAGATACCAAAAGTTTATAGCAGACTTAGCTTGGTAGCTCCAGCACTGTGCAGTGATTTTCCTGTAGTAACTTCTGACTCAGTTGCAACGTGGAACATCTTGCAATATGTAAAAGAAAAAAACAACATATAAAGCAAAATTGATCAAATTCCTTAAATGACAGTTTCAGGAATGGGAAAAAAATGCCAGTGAACAAGCTTCTAGCAACCAGAAGCAATAAATAATGAGACTTAAATAATGTGGAGACAAAAATGACGCCCATATTTTTTAGCGCCAAAAAAGACGCCCACATTATTTGGCGCCTAAATGCTTTTGGCGCCAAAAATGACGCCACATCCGGAACGCCGACATCTTTGACGCAAAATAACGTCAAAAAATGACGCAACTTCCGGCGACACGTATGACGCCGGAAACGGAAAATAATTTTTGCGCCAAAAAAGTCCGCGCCAAGAATGACGCAATAAAATGAAGCATTTTCAGCCCCCGCGAGCCTAACAGCCCACAGGGAAAAAGTCAAATTTTTGAGGTAAGAAAAAATATGATAATTCAATGCATAATCCCAAATATGAAACTGACTGTCTGTAAATAAGGAAAGTTGAACATTCTGAGTCAAGGCAAATAAATGTTTGAATACATATATTTAGAACTTTATAAATAAAGTGCCCAACCATAGCTTAGAGTGTCACAGAAAATAAGACTTACTTACCCCAGGACACTCATCTACATGTTTGTAGAAAGCCAAACCAGTACTGAAACGAGAATCAGTAGAGGAAATGGTAAATATAAGAGTATATCGTCGATCTGAAAAGGGAGGTAAGAGATGAATCTCTACGACCGATAACAGAGAACCTTATGAAATAGACCCCGTAGAAGGAGATCACTGCATTCAATAGGCAATACTCTCTTCACATCCCTCTGACATTCACTGCACGCTGAGAGGAAAACCGGGCTCCAACTTGCTGCGGAGCGCATATCAACGTAGAATCTAGCACAAACTTACTTCACCACCTCCCTTGGAGGCAAAGTTTGTAAAACTGATTTGTGGGTGTGGTGAGGGGTGTATTTATAGGCATTTTAAGGTTTGGGAAACTTTGCCCCTCCTGGTAGGAATGTATATCCCATACGTCACTAGCTCATGGACTCTTGTTAATTACATGAAAGAAACCTATACCGCTATTATAATTGAACGCAGAAAGAATATTTTAAGAAAAATTGACCCGAAGATCTGTGATTTTGCAGTTAATGAATTACAATCTGACAAAGATGGTCTTCTTTTTGGAGACGCTTTTCTAAAGGATTTGAACCTTTATGCTAACACTTTCTCCACCCTTAATAAAGTAAAGACCTCTATGAGAAAAATGATGTACTCTCAGAATTTCTCTGACAGGGCCGGGAAAGGTAGAGGTCGCTTTCCCGGCCGTTCCTCTCAAATTTCAAGACCTCAATTCCAACAAAACTACTCCTTTCAGTATCAACACTACAGATACAACAATGAAGCCTCTCCAGCTTTCAACTTTTTTCCACAGCAGTCCAGACCCTGGCAACAAAGAGGTCAACGTTTCAGAACCCGATCTCGCCCTTCTCCAGGTAAAATTTCCTCTTTTCAATACTCCTCTTTCTTCCCCACTAAAAGTTGGGGGAAGAATAGCCTTCTTTGCTCACAATTGGAATCTCATATCTTCAGATCCTTGGATCTTAAACACAGTTCAAGGAGTTCAGATAGACTTCTTATCTCCCCCTATCCAAACTTATTTTCCAAAACCTATTCACTTTTCTCAAAAAGACAGACTTCTAGTTCAAAAAGAGATAGAAAATCTTCTACAAAAAGAAGCAATCTCCCCAAATCCAGTTCCTCATTTAGCCTTCTTCAGCAACCTTTTTCTAGTAAAAAAGAAAAACGGTCAGTTCAGACCTGTTATAAACCTAAGAACTCTCAATGCTTACGTTGTCTACAATCACTTCAAACTAGAAGGGATTCATCTTCTAAGGGACTGTCTTTTGGACAACGATTGGCTGGTCAGATTAGACCTCTCGGATGCATATGTCACAGTTCCCATAGATCCAGAACACTGGAAATATCTGAGTTTCACTTGGGAGGGAAAAGTTTGGAGTTTCACTTGTCTCCCTTTCGGACTTTCATCCGCTCCATGAATCTTTACAAAACTTCTCAAACCAGTAGTATCTTTTCTGAGACTCAGAGGAATTCGTCTGATCATTTATCTGGACGATATCCTGCTGATGAATCAAGATTTTATTTCTCTTCAATCTCAGTTATCCATTACAATAAACCTCTTAGAAAATTTAGGTTTTCTAGTAAACAAAGAAAAATCAATCCTTCTTCCTTCAAAATCTCTAATTTTTCTTGGTTTTCTTATAGACACGGCGAAAGCCACTTTAAGCTTACCCCTCTCAAAGATAAAGAACATCAAGAAGGAAATTTAAAAGACTCTCAACAAACAATTTGTCTCGGTCAGACAGATAGCCAGGATTGTTGGGTTACTTTCATCCTCTATTCAGGCTATCTTTCCGGCCACCCTTCATTATCGAGAGCTCCAAAGATTAAAGATTTCTTACCTTCAGAAAGGTTTCTCTTATTCTCACCTCATTCCATTATCCTTGGAAGCCAAAGAGGAGCTTTCATGGTGGCTTTCCCAAACGGAAGCTTGGAATGGGAGAGCTATTTTTGGGAAATCCACAGATTTAATCATAGAATCTGATGCCAGCCTGTCGGGTTGGGGTGCCTGCTGCGGTCCATCTATTACTGGAGGGAAATGGTCCGCAGAAGAAAAAGGCCTTCATATAAATTGTCTGGAACTTTTAGCCGGGTCCTTTGCTGTAAAAATGTTTTGTAAAATCTCTAGCCCCTGCCTCTATCCTTCTTCGGATGGACAACATCTCAGCCGTGAGATATCTCAATCGATTAGGTGGCACAAAGTCCAGAAATCTGTCAAATATTACCAAGGATTTTATTCATCTCTATTTAGACAAGAATATCTCTATCAAGGCAGAATATATTCCAGGTCTTTCGAAATCAGCTGCAGATTGGGGTTCTCATTTCCTCAGGGACTCCAGCGATTGGAAAATTCACAGAAACATTTTCCTATCCATCCAAACCCTTCTGGGTCCTTTCTCTTTAGACATCTTCGCTTCTCATCTCAAACGTCAACTTCCTCTCTATTTCAGTTGACGTCCAGATCCAGAAGCATTGGCAATAGACGCTTTTCTTCCTGGCCGAATCAAGGAGCTTATGCTTTTCCCCCCTTTTCACTGATTGCCCGGACAATTTCTGTAGTTCGCAGGAATCTTCTATCTCTAACCCTCATAACTCCCCTGTGGCCAACTCAAGCTTGGTATCCCTCTCTTCTGGAGATGTCTTTCAAAACCCCAATTCTCCTCCCTGTTCTTCCAGATCTTCTCTTAGATCAAGAGGACAATCCTCATTGTCTCATTCTCAGTCATTCTCTCAGACTAATAGCATGGTCGATTACGGGGAACTCAGAAATCTCCTCGACCTTTCGGACTCAACTAAATCTCTCATGCGAGATTCATGGGCCCCAGGAACCCACAAATCTTATTTTTCCGCATGGTCCAGATGGTCTAGCTGGTACATGCTTAGGAGTCTGGATCCCTTTTCATCACCTCTAACTCAAATCCTAAATTTCCTGTCTCACCTCTTTGATCTAGGCCTTGCATACAGGACCATCAATCTTCCCAGATCTGCTATCTCTGCTAGACATGATTTCACTAACAATCTCCCTATCGGAAAACATCCTTTAGTATGTCGTCTTCTCAAAGCTATTAGACTAAAAAGACCTCCTACTCCAAAACATAATTTCTTTTGGGATGTAGATTTAATTTTCTCTCTCTTTAAATCTTGGCCTTCCAATGACCTTCTCTCATCAAAACAAATTTCTGCTAAACTTGCTACCCTTCTTTGCCTGATCTCTTTTCGCAGGGTTTCTGATGTCTGGGCTCTAGATTTCAACTCTAAATCCTTTTCTCCTGAAGGTGTCACTTTCCTAATTTCTCGTAGAACTAAGACCTTATCCTCTTCTATTTTCTACCCCTATTTTCCCTCTGAACCTTCCCTCTGTGTTGTTTCTTGTCTCAAATCTTATGAATCTAAAACTGCATCTTTCAGAGATTCTTCTAACAACCAACTCTTGTTATCTTTTGTTCCTCCTAACGCTCCTGTCCCTATTACCTCTATTGCTAGATGGATAAAGTGGGTCATGTCTGAGGCTGGAATTGACCTTTCTTTTTCTGCTCATTCAGTTAGAGGATCGGCCGCTTCTAAAGCCCTTCTGAAGTCTGCCCCATTGCAAGACATTTTGAAGGCTGCAGACTGGTCCTCCGACTCCACTTTCAAACATTTTTTCTTTAAACCTATCCAACATGCATCACTTAATCTTTTTCAATAATTGCTTTAAACATGCAAATATGAAGTCTCTGGTCTTGTAATAAAATTCTGATTATCCTAGTTTAGTGAAGGTATAATCTAGATTTTATTAAAGACACAGAGACGAATATTTCCCACCTCTCTACTATCTTATCTCACCCATACGGTTATCTATTTATAAATATACTAACGTTTTATATATTTTATTTTAGTTACCAACTTCCCAAATGTCCCTAGTTAAATCAGGATTTGCTCCTACAATCAAGCCTCCTGTCTCTTCATGGAAGAACAGATGGATCTTCAAATCCTCTCATTCATCTCATCAACCCTTGAGTCAAAACTCCATGAAGACTCTTCATTTCCTGTGGTTTTGTTTACTGATTTGTTTATTCCTTGGACTGTTGGGACTGTTAAGTTTCTTCAAATGTTTCCTGGTTATGAGCATCAAACAAGAAAGAGGAAGATGGGGTGCACATTGGTCTGTTTATGGCCAATATGGGTCATCTGATTGGTCCATTTTCTCTTTTGTCTCTAACCTAGCATTCTCATTGGCTAGTTATATAGACTCTATTTTTTCTGTTTTATTTTAAATGTTTATGTGTTTTTATGTACTTTAAAAAGCTGCACTTGAGAAGTAAAGAAAGATAATGCAAATATTTGTCTCTGTGTCTTTAATAAAATCTAGATTATACCTTCACTAAGATAGGATAATCAGAATTTTCCCACTGCAATATATCTATCCCTAATTGGTCTAAGCAGAGGTGAGAAAATATTATAAGACAGTACAAATTGTGATGAAAGCTGTAAGTTCCAGTATCTCCTACAAATAAGCTGTGTGTGGGTGGGGGGTAGCCTTTGAAAAATTGTTGCAGCAAACAAGAAGTAAATGTATCCAATAAAAATTTCACACTCAGCTGTTAATTTACTACAAAACTAATATTCCTGGGATATAATTCCAGGCCAGTGGTATGAGGTAAAAGATACCCAATATTCAACAAGCTTTAAATCCCTCTCACCTCTTAGTCTCACGTACACCTGAGAAAAGGAGAAAAATAGAAAAGTAAAACTGCTGCCAATTGAATTGGACTCTGCTTTCTTTCATAAGGTGGTAAGAGTACACACGCTATTACTTTGGGGATCTAACACCCAAGCTGTGAAGTCCACGAATAAATGGGAAGAAAAAAAAAAAGAAAAATTTTTACCACATTTGTGAAAGTCCTGAGAGTGCACCTTTTTTGGTTGCTATATCGTGTTCAAGTTTGCACCCAGGCGGATGTCCTTAGGTGAGAAGAAGCTGGTAATTGGATTTGTATATATATATATATATATATATATATATAATTTTTATTTTTTTGGTTTCAAAAGAGCTTTATTGTAGTAAAATAAGTATACATTACACAATATCATGGAAGTATATTATTTTAATTGCTACATTTTTAAACATTGTATTAACATTGTATTTGCATGTATTTTATAAATATATTTTGAAAGTACAAGATTGTGAAGCTCCATTTGTACGCTATACTATATACCCTTATCTACATTTACGCTACTTAGAGTCTGGCACTTTGCATTTAATATTAATACCTTTTTTAATTTCTAAATAGATAGTTAGTATCAACATAACTAATAGATTAGAGAAATCGAACCATATAACACTACACAGTATTTTCTTTATTATTCACAGAATATTCAGAAATTGAACACAATTTATGTAAACTAGACACATGTGTAACCAGTAGGAGCACAATATAAGCACTACTCCTTAGAACCATATAATCAGCACAACGCAAAATAGCTGGTACAACCTAACACTATAGACACACAAGATTTTGAGAGACACTAATTAGGAGATTTAGAAATAGTAGTTAGCAGTTATATATATATATATATATATATATATATATATACACACACACACCGGACACACGGTCTTGACATAATATTATTAGAATCACATAGTAGATATTAACAATATCCCTACATAATCCCTAAATACAGTCCATACTGACAGCTAGTACAGCGCTCCACACACCCCACACTTGCCTTAATACATTCCTATCCGGTATTGGGAGGATACCGGTTCTGGGGCAGCTTTGTGAGCCTTACAGGTCAGGCATTAGTATAACCACACACTTTTTTCCTGATACATTACACAATAGTAGTATGAACATTAGATACAGTTAAGGTGAGGTGATCTGCCAGTGTCCAAGTGGTTTAGATGGTGATCTGAGTCATTTAGAGGGTCCAATGTGTTATATCAAGATCCAGTTGGCAGGTTCCATTGTCCGTTGGAAAAGTGTTGCTCTATAGTTTTATATAAACTTATGAAAACAGATAAATAAATAAAAACAACATTTGTGCAATAACATATAAAAGCAAGATAATACAAAGTAACATATGTCAATACAGTGCAATGGTTTAAAGTTGGTATTTGGTGGTAAATTGTGTTTGAAGAGGTCTCTAAGGGAGGGGGTGCTAGGACTTTCTGAACCCATTTGTTATTTTAGGAATATCTATCAAAAAGGCCTCTTTTGTTTGTTTAATCTTGGTTGTCTAGGGGTTGCAGGGAATAGATATACTTGTCCCAAATTAGTTGAATGGATAAAAAGTCATCTACTTTCTTAAGTCTTGAGTGGTATTGCTCTAATTCTATGACAATAGTCACTCTGTCTCTCCAAAATTGTACTAGGCAAGGTGAGCTGTTTATAGATGAGGAGGATAAGATCATTTGTTTGTATATTATTTCCATGTTTTTAGTGGTTGGTGGTCGTTCAGTTCCGCTACCCGTCTTGCTTTATATGATGGGCGATTTTCAGAATGATGTGAGAGAAGTAGTTTATAAGATAGGGAGAGGATTTCCGTATGCGAGAATGGTATGTAGCATATTGTTTCGAATGGTGTTAAGGATCTGAGTGTGTTATGTTTATCTGCATGCATCGAGAAATAGTGTGAAAGTTGAAGATATATAAACCATTTGTTAAGTGTGGGGCCTAGAATTTCAGCAATTTCTTCCTTGGTTTTAAGTTTGCACTTGTGTAGACGTAAGTAGTGGGGTATAGCTTTGTTTAGCGTTCGGTTGGTTAAATTAGTTGGTTTCAATTATAGGGGGACATTGGGTTTATTTAGTAAAGGTGTCAGGGGGAGTGTGGTGTCGAGATTGTCTTATAGTTTTGTAAGATTTTGTCCCGTCGCTTGAATGTTTCACGTATGAGGGAGGAAGGATTGGAATAATTCCTTTCAGGTTTACCCGAGAGCCAGCACTGTCCGCCTAATTGTACACATTTGGAAAGTTCATGTTCAAGAGGCACCCACTCTTTGTGGTTGGTGTGTTTGCACCAGTTTACAATTCTTGTCATGAAAGTTGCATAGCGGTATAGCATAAGATTTGGAGCTCATAAACCTCCATTAGATTTGGTTTGTTGTGTGTGTGGCAACTCTCGGGCGCCTATGATGTCATATAAAGGAATTTATGAGTTTCTGAAATTGGTGAATTGTTGCATCAGGGATTGGTATGGGTAGCGTTTGGAGTATGTTAGGAATTTTTGGAAGGATTACCATTTTAATTGCATTTATTCTGCCCAACCATGACATAGGTTTGTGGGCCCAGGAATGTAAGGTGGTGATTATGTGAGCTTTGAGAGGTTCATAGTTTAAGGCAGTTAATTTATTGAGGTGTGGAGAGATGTGTATGCCTAAATATTTAAGTGCTACGGGTTAGTGTCGGAATTATGTGATTTGAGCAGTAATAAGTCCCCATGTGTTGCTCCTAGACTGATGAATTCGGACTTAGAATTATTAATACGGAAGTTAGAAAAGTCTCTGTATGCCCCAAAGAGGTGCATTAGGGAGGTAATGGAGGTTTCCAGATTTGTGAGCGTGAGAATAATATTGTCTTCATAGAGGGAAGTTTTATATTCTTGTTGTCTTATAGTGATTCTGCTAATGGTGGGGAAGATTCTAATGTATGATGCTAAGACTTTCATTGCCAGTATGAAAAGGGTTGGGGATAAAGGACATCCCTGTTTGATCACGTTATTAATTTGGAATGGGCATGATAAGGCATAATTTAATTTCATTTAAGCTGTGGGATTGTTATAAAAGGGTGAAGATTTTATGAACAAATTGATCATTGAAGCCAAATCTTATTAAAGTGTGTAAAAGGAATGAACAGCTTAGGCGGTCAAAGGCCTTTTCGGTGTCCATTGAACGGATTACGGAAGGAAGATGGTGGTTATTGGCGTATGCTATAATGTTTAAGATTTTGATAGCGTTGCCTCTGGCCTCCCGATGTGGGGTGAATCCCACTTGGTTAGTGTGAATTAGTTCCGGTAGGACTTTGTTTAAGCGAGTGGTAAGGATTTTTGCATATAATTTGATATCTATATTTAATAGCGATATGGGGCAAAAGTGTGATGGTGTTGTAGCTGGTTTACCCAGTTTCGGTAAGACTACCATGTGTGCCTCCAACATGGAGGGTGGGAACTTGGCTCTATTAGCGATTTTATTAAAAATTATATTTAGGTGTGGGGGCAAGGGTTTCTTGGAATATTTGGTAGTATTTTGTGGAGAAGGCATCTGGGCCAGGGCTTTTACCTTGTTTGAGTGTCTGTATGGTGATGAGAGCATTAAGGTCCTCTAGTTGTGCGTCTGTAAGAGGGGGAAGCGGTCATTTTTTGATAAATTGTTCAGTTTTATCAGTGATTTGAGAAGGTGGGATTGTTGGATTTATGTTGCATAGGTTTGTGTAGTACGTATGGAATAACTGAAGGATATCGGGGGAAGTGTTTTGTGGGGGTTTGTTAGGAGGGCATAGTTCATATATAAGTGATTTAAGTTTCCTTTTTCTTAAAGTTCTTGCTAGGTATTTACCAACTCTTTTGCTTTCGTAGAGGAATAGGCTATTAGTTTTTCGTTGGAGGGTGTGATATTCTATTTGTAAAAAGTCATCCAGAGCTTTTCTGGTGTTTGTAAGATCATATAAAAAAGGAGAGGGTCTAGTGGGGATTGTTTGTGATGGAAGTCTAAGTTTAAAAGTCTATTAGTCACTTCATGATATGATTTTCTTTGGGCCTGTTTAATTTGGGCTTTCATTTTGATGAGTTCTCCTCTAAGAAGGCATTTGTGTGCTTCCCAGACAGCAAACTGATTAGGGTAGAAAGAATGTTGATGTGGAAGTATTTTTTTAGGGTAGTGTTCAATTTGGTAATCGATTCCACATTGCTTAGCAGTGTGTCATCAAGTGTCCAAAGGAAAGGGCTGGATGAGTGTTCTGGCCAGTTCATATGGAGCAGCACAGCTGAGTGGTCTGACCATGGGGTAGATGATATTTTGCACCGGCATATTTGAGAAAGGCCTAGCTGGTTTGTAAAGAGGTAATCTATGCGACTGTAAGATTTGTTAGGGTAGGAGTAAAATGTGTAGTCTTTTGTAGAAGGGTGTAGAAATTGCCAGGTGTCGTACAATTTGTGTAGCTTTAGGTCTTTCCAAAAGTATGTGAGAAATGTTGTGTTTAGCTTCGTGAGAGGGTTAGTACTATCTAGGTGAGGTTGAAGAGGGAAGTTAAAGTCCCCTCCTACATAAATTGGCCTTTTGGAGATATCTAGTATATGGTTAAACATTTTTGTAAAGAATGTTTTTTTTTCAGAATTGGAGTGTCTAGTCTAGTCGTATGTCTTTCAAGGTGGTGTTGATTTGTGGAGGCCTCTTCCGAGCTTTTTGAAGGAAATCTTGCATTACAGATATACAATATAAAGTAATGTAGAGCACAAATTTGTAACAAAAAAAATTAAAAAAACAAACTATAAAAAATACAAATATGTCTCTAAGTCTAAAGTTAGACTTCTTTTGTCACATTAAGTATTTCCATCTCATCCCACTGTTAGTAACAATAGGATGGTTACATTTGTGTCCTGGGGGTTTCAAGTGTTTTTCAAGGAGGACATTTGCTTTAGATGTGTCATAAAACAATAGGGAAAGCTTGTGTCAAGTAAAATATGAAACTGTTCATATTACCTGGTTAGGTAGAATTTCTTACATTTAAGTGTCCTGGATGAAAGATGCTGTGGTCTTGTAAGGCTATGTGGAGCCATTCAACTTTTGAATGGCAGACTAGAGTTCCGCTGGTGTGGAAAGGTTGAGCAGATTCCAGGTTCAGCCTTCGTCAGAATTGGAAGAATGAGTGGATCTTGGTGAGGGTGTTTTCCTGATGTCTTTGTCTGGACGTTGTAATTTTTTGTTTTTGCGTGGTATTTTGGTTTGGCATTTTGTGGAGTTTGGATTCGTCCTTTTAGGTGTTGCAAGTAAGTGGGTGGAAGAGCTGTGTCGGATAGTGGGTCGAGACAAAGCTCTTTGCTGAAGGTTGCCATGTCCTCTGGTATGTTGCAGATACATTTTTTGTTGTCTTGAATGACTAATAGTTGAACGGGGAATCTCCATCTGTAAGGGATCTTTTTATTGTGTAGCATGGACGTGAGTGGGGTGAATTCATTTCTATGCTGTAGGGTTCTTGTAGAGAGGTCTTGAAAGAACTGTATAACATTACTTCTGAATCTTACAGATTGTTGTCGTCTTGACTGGTTGAGCAGCATTTCTTTTTCCAAGACATTTTTAAACCTAATACTAATGTTCCTGGGGGGAGCTGTGTCAGGAGGTCTGGGACATAGAGCTCTGTGGGTTCTGAACCAGAGGATGTTTTCCATGTATGAATATTCCTTTAGAGTAGTGAATAGTTCTTGTAGGTACTCAGGAAAGTCTCTTGATAGTATAGATTTGGGTATGACCCTTAGTCGCAGATTTTTCTTCTGCTTCTATTTTTGAGATCATCAATCTTGTCCATAAGGGATTGTTTCTTGGTGTGATGAAAATCTGTCATCTATTCGCTAGATATCTTCTCTTATTTTTTCTGTGTCTGCTTCTAGCATTTCCACTCTAGAGCCTAAGCTTTGAAGGTCCTGTTTCAGCTCCGTTAGTTCTTCTTTTAGGCATGTCCTAAAGATGTCAGAAATCTCCTGCTTTGATGTAAAATGAGATAACAAAGAGGCAGGAATTTGAGCGTTTTCAATAGTAGATAACGTGGTACAGCACCCTGGGTTTAAGAGCCAGGAGAGGGTTTATTCTTGTTGCTAGAATTAGCGGATGTCGGGGATTGCTCAGTGGTAAAGTAGAAAGGGATGGTGTGGGTCTTAGTGGTTGTTTGCTTTATTAACCTCTCTGATTTTGTAAGCTTTTTGGCTGCCATCTTGTAGTAATATAGGCGGATTTCAATCCAAACCAGGAATTATAGTATGGTGACAGTCCAGTGCCCTGGTTGTATTAATGGAATATAGCTCCCTTCTAGAGTTGGAGATGAACAGTTTAAATAGGTTCACATATATTGTGGTATAAGCTACCACTCTCCCTATGCTTCTTAGAGAGGGGAGGGATAATGTGCCATGCAGATGAAGGCTTTGTAAGGCCTTTAGGTTAAGTCCCAATCATTGGGAAGAGCTGTATAAGGGTATATCCCATCTGAGTTTTATCGGATGTAAGTTGTGGCCTGGTCATGTGGTCGGATGCTATGTGAGTTGGTCTGTAATGCTACCTCCTCCGTGTAGTGTCCCTGTCAAATGGTAGTTTAAATGAGGCTTTATTCCTGACACAGAACTCTATTTTGTGTCTTACGTAGTTTAAATGAGGCTTTATTCCTGACACAGAACTCTATTTTGTGTCTTTTTATTGTGGCCTTACCGGATCGTAGTGGTGGCCCGGTCCGGTAACGTGGTTGGGTGCGGCTTGGTGTGTTTGTTCCCATTGCTTCCTCCATGTGGTTCCTTTTTTAGGTAGCCGGTCTCTGACTGCTCCTAGGGTATTTAACTTAATACCCAGTTGTGAGTAGGAGATGCGCGGTGTGGCTGGGGAAAGTGCCGGTCAGCAAGATAGCGCCTGTTCCCCTTTGTGCCTCTTCGATCAGGTCTGTATTGTGGTTCCTATCCACAGTGGATACATCCAGCCGCCTAGCTGGTAATGCCCAGGGATCGGGTGTTTCCCAAAGTACAAGGTCTCTTAATTTATGTCAAATTTGCGCCCCAGGATAAGTTGTCTAGAGACTCTGATTACGTAGCTCCTGAGTTATGCTGCCTTCATGGCCATTGCCAGCTCCGCCCCCTATCTTATATGTTAATGGGAGGTACAAGAATGGCCTTGTGAGTCTTTAAGTAGGTATATATTTTAACTGGCAAACGATGTCCATACCAATATTGTAATCTGTCACATAAACATGTAATGAATACTTTTCCCGACTTATTGAAGCTGCAAGCCTTGAAACTTTTTGTTTTCTCTTTTTATTGTCTAAAGTGTATCGACATTTGATGTATATATGCCTTGAAAAATATATATATATATATATATATATAAAAAAAAAGATAAATAAAGCTTCACCCAGAAAAAAAAACAGAGATAAACTCAGCTGACCATAAAATGAGCCACAGAGCTCTTCTGGGTGTACTGTAAAATTCATATCTTAGTATTAATGCAATCGGAAACCCAATTTTTTATTTCATGATTTATATAGAGCAGACGATTCAAATTTACTTTGGTTATCTAATGTTTCGTTCTCTTGGTATACTTTGTTGAAAGGCATACATAGGTATGCTCAGAAGCTGCTGATTGGTAGTTGCACTTTTATACCTCATATTACTGGCTCACCCATGTGCATTCCTGTTTCTTCAGTAAAGGATACAAAGAGAATGAAGCAAATTTGATAATAGAGAATACAATTTTAAAAAAACTTTCCAAATTGCTTCTATCTGAATCATAAAGAAAATGTTTGGGTTTCATGTCTCTTTATTATAAATGAGTAAAATGAAAGGCAATGTCAAATAAGGAATTTGCTGACTTTAGAAAATACAAAAAAAATTTGAAAAATTCCAACAGCAGAAACTTCGGACAGGTTTTCACGTCAAAGTGAAAAGACTGCAATTACCCCAGCAATGTCAAAGCTGATGAAAACAGGGAACCCGCTTGTAGAAAACAAGGCCTTTCTAAAAAAATTATCAAAATTTATTTTCCATAAGTTCTCTGAAAATGATCAATCCTAAAAATGTAATAGTAAATTATTGACATCCATCTTGAAAAAACATAATTTATGCTTACCTGATAAATTTATTTCTCTTGTAGTGTATCCAGTCCACGGATCATCCATTACTTATGGAATATATTCTCCTTCCCAACAGGAAGCTGCAAGAGTCCACCCACAGCAAAGCTGCTATATAGCTCCTCCCCTAACTGCCATATTCAGTCATTCGACCGAAAACATGCAGAGAAAGGAAAAACCATAGGGTGCAGTGGTGACTGTAGTTCAAATGAAAAAATTACCTGCCTTAAAGTGACAGGGCGGGCCGTGGACTGGATACACTACAAGAGAAATAAATTTATCAGGTAAGCATAAATTATGTTTTCTCTTGTTAAGTGTATCCAGTCCACGGATCATCCATTACTTATGGAATACCAATACCAAAGCTAAAGTACACGGATGATGGGAGGGACAAGGCAGGTACTTAAACGGAAGTTACCACTGCCTGTAAAAAACCCTTTCTCCCAAAAATAGCCTCCGAAGAAGCAAGGTATCAAATTTGTTAAATTTGAAAAGTATGAAGCGCA
This sequence comes from Bombina bombina, assembly GCF_027579735.1. Lineage (NCBI taxonomy): Eukaryota > Metazoa > Chordata > Amphibia > Anura > Bombinatoridae > Bombina > Bombina bombina. Next base: position 1,251,747,309 of record NC_069499.1, read on the forward strand.
GACCAAGACTCCGTCTTGTAAATCTGTTCAACAGAAGCCACATTTAAAAAAGGCCCAAGTGAAAACCACAGCTCTAGTAGAATGAGCTGTAATCCCTTCAGGAGGCTGCTGTCCAGCAGTCTCATAAGCTAAATGAATTATGCTTTTTAACCAAAAAGACAGAGAGGCTGCTGAAGTCTTTTGACCTCTCCTCTGTCCAGAATAGACAACAAACAAGGTGAACGTTTGATGAAAACTGTAGTAGCTTGTAAGTAAAACTTTAAAGCACAAACCACGTCCAATATTGTGTAATAGACGTTCCTTCTTTGAGGAAGGATTAGGATACAAGCATGGAACAACTATCTCTTGAGTGATGTACTTGTTAGATACCACCTTAGGAAAAAACCCAGGTTGGTACGCAGGACTACCTTATCCGTACGAAGGACCAGATAAGGAGAATCACATTGTAACACAGATAACTTGGAGACTCTACGAGTCGAGGAATTAGCTACCCAAAAGGAACTTTCCAAGATAAAGATTGATATCTATGGAACAAAAAAGGTTCAAACGGAACTTCTTGAAGAACCTTAAGAATCAGGTTTAAGCTCCATGGCGGAGCAACAGTTTTAAACACAGGCTTGGATCTAACCAAAGCCTGACCAAATGCCTGAACGTCTAGAATACCTGCCAGACGCTTGTGCAAAAAAATAGACAGTAAAAATCTGTCCCCTTTTAAGGAATTAGCTGACAACCCTTTTCTCAAAAACATCTTGGAGAAAAGATAATATCCTGGGAATCCAGACTTTACTCCATGAGTAACCCTTGGATTCATAACAATCAGATATTTACACCATATCTATGTTCAATTTTCCTAGAGACAGGCTTTCATGTCTGTATTAAGGTATCAATGACTGACTCGGAGAAGCCATGCTTTGATAACATCAAGCGTTCAGTCTCCAGGCAGTCCATCTCAGATTGATTCTATTTAGATGGTTGAAAGGACCCTGAGGTAGAGGGACCTGTCTCAGAAGCAGAGACCGTGATGGAAAGGATGACATGTCCACCAGATCTGCATACCAGGTCCTGCGTGGCTACGCAGGCGCTGTCAAAAACACCAAAGCCCTCTCCTGCTTGGTCTTGACCTCCGGAGGAAATCCCACTCCCCCGGAAGAAAAGTCTGACGACTTAGAAAATCCACCTCCCAGTTCTCAACACCTGGGATATGGATAGCTGATAGACAAGAGTGAGTCTCTGTCCAGTGAATTATTGTAAGACTTCTAACATCGCTAGGGAACTTCTGTTCCCCCTTGATGGCTGATGTAAGCCACAGTCGTGTATATTGTCCGACTGAGTATGATGTACCTCAGAGTTGCTAACTGAGGCCAAGTCTGAAGAGCATGGAATATCACTCCCAGTTCCAGAATATTTATTAGAAGGAGGGTCTCCTCCTAAGTCCACTATCCCTGAGCCTTCAGGGAGTTCCAGACTACATCCCAACCTAAAAGGCTGGCATCTATTGTAACAATTGTCCCATCTGACCTGCGGAAGGTCATACCCTTGGACAGATGGACCCGACATAGTCACCAGAGAAGAGAATCTCTGGTCTCTTGGTCCAGGTTTAACAGGGGGACAAATCTGTGTAATCCCCGTTCCTCTGACTGAGCATGCATAGTTGCAGCGGTCTGAAATGTAGACGTGCAAACGGTACTATGTCCCTTGCTGCTACCATTAAGCCGATTTCATTCATGTACTGAGCCACCGAAGGGCGCGGATGGGATGAAAAAACACGGCAGAAATTTAGAAACTTTGACAACCTGGACTCCGTCAGGTAAATTTTCATTTCTACAGAGTCCCTAGGAGGGAAACCCTTGAGATTGGGGATAGAGAACTCTTTCCTTGTTCACTTTCCACCCATGTGATCTCAGAAATGCCAGTACTACGTCCGTATGAGACTGGGCAATTTGGATGTTTGACGCCTGTATCAGGATTTCGTCTAAATAAGGGGCCACTTCTATGCCCCACGGTCTAAGGACCGCCAAAGCGACCCCAGAACCTCCATAAAGATTCTTGGGGCTGTAGATATCCCAAAGGAAAGAGCTACAAACTGGTAATGCCTGTCTAGAAAGGCAAACCTGAAAAACGATGGTGATCTTTATGCATCACAATGTGAGGATAAGCATCCTTCAAATCCATTGTAGTCCTCTATTGACTCTCCTGGATCATAGTTAAGATGGTACGAATAGTTTCCATCTTAAATGACGGAATTCTGAGGAATTTGTTTAAGATCTTTAGATCCAAAATAGGTCTGAAGGTTCCCTCTCCTTGAGAACCACAAACAGATTTGAGTAAAAACTCTGTCCCTGTTCCTCTCTTGGAACTGGATGGATCTCGTACACAATGTAAGAATGCCTCCTTCTTTATCTGGTTTGCAGATAATTGTGAAAGGCGAAATCTCCCCTTTTTTTGGGGGGGAATCTTTGAAATCCAGAAGATATCTCTGGGATATAAATTCCAATGCCTAGGGATCCTGGGCATCTCTTGCTCACGCCTGGGCGAAGAATGAAAGTCTGCCCCCTATAGGATCCGTTACCGGATAGGGGTCCGTTCCTTCATGCTGCCTTAGAGGCAGCAGCAGGCTCCTTGGCCTGCTTATCTTTGTTCCAGGTCCGATTGTCTCCAGACCGCCTTGGACTGAGCAAAAATTCCCTCTTGTTTTGCCTTAGAGGAAGAGGATGCCACACCTGCCCTGAAGTTTTTAAAAGGCACGAAAATTAAAGGCATGACCTTTTCCTCCAGTGATATAAGCAATAATCTCCTTCAAACCAGGCCCGAATAGGGTCTGCCCCTTGAAGGGAAGTTAAGTAGCTTATTTATTAAAGTCACGACAGCTGACCATGATATAAGCCATAGCGCTCTGCGCGCCAGTATAGTAAAAAACAGAATTCTTAGCCGTTAGTCTAGTCAAATGAACAAGGCATCAGAAAACAAAGGAATTGGCTAGCATAAGCTTGTCAAATATATTCATCCAATGGAGTCGCTTAACTGTAAAGCCTCATCAAGAGACTCAACCCAGAACGCCGCAGCAGCAGTGACAGAAGCAATGTATGCAAGGGGCTGCAGGATAAAACCCTGTTGAATAAACATTTTTTATCCATTGGATCTAAAAAGCACAACTGTCCTCGTCAGAGGTAGTGGTACGCTTAGCTAGAGTAGAAACTCTTCTCTCCACCTTAGGAACTGTCTGCCAGAAGTCCCGTGTGGTGGTAACTATTAGAAAACATTCTTCTAAAAAATAGGAGGGGAAGAGAACGGCACACCTGGTCTATCCCATTCCTTATTAAAAAAATTTTAGTAAACCTCTTTAGGTATTGGAAAAACATCAGTACACACCGGCACTGCATATTATTTATCCAGTCTACACAATTTCTCTGGCCCTGCGATTGTACACATTCATTCAGAGCAGCCAAAGCCTCCCTGAGCAACAAGTGGAGGTTCTCAAGCATAAATTTTAAATGTAGAAATATCAGAATCAGGTTAAATCATCTTCCCTGAGTGAAAAAAAATCACCCACAGACTAAGCATATTGTGAGGTAGTATCATACATGGTTCTTAAAGCGTCTGTATGCTCTGTATCTACCCCCAGAGCTAACTGCTTTCCTTTAATTTCAGGTAGTCTGACTAATACTGCTGCCAGAATATTATTCACCACCTTTGCCATGTCTTGTAAAATAAACGCTATGGGCGCCCTTGATGTACTTGGCGCCATTTGAGCGTGAGTCCCTGAAGCGGGAGTCGAAGGGTCTGACACGTGGGGAGAGTTAGTCGGCATAACTTTCCCCTCGACAGAATCCCCTGGTAAAAGAAACGCTATGGGTGCCCTTGATGTACTTGGCACCATTTGAGCGTGAGTCCCTAAAGCGGGAGTCAAAAGGTCTGACACGTGGGGAGAGTTAGTCGGCATAACTACCCCCACGACAGAATCTTCTGGTGATAATGTTTTTAAAGACAAAAAATGATCTTTTTTGTTTAACATGAAATCAGTACATCTGGTACACATTCTAAGATGGGGTTCCACCATGGCTTTAAAACATAATGAACACAGAGCTTCCTCTATGTCAGACATGTTAGAACAGACTAATAATGAGACTAGTAAGCTTGGAAAACACTTTAAATCAAGTTAACAAGCAAATATATAAAACGTTACTGTGCCTTTAAGAGAAACAAATTTTGTCAAAATTTGAAAAACAGTGAAAAAAAGGCAGTAAAACAAACAAAATTTTTACAGTACATGTAATAAGGTAACAGAGCATTGCACCCACTTGCAAATGGATGATTAACCCCTTAATGCAAAAAACAGATAAAAACGACATAGACGTTTTTAAAAACAGACACAACAAACTGCCACAGCCAACAGTGGGAAGCTTCAGTTAACTGTTTCTATGCAAAATTTAAGCCAGCCATGTGGAAAAAACTTAGGCCCCAATAAGTTTTATCACCAAACATATGTTAAAAAACGATTAAACATGCCAGCAAACGTTTTAAAACACATTTTTACAAGAGTATGTATCTCTATTAATAAGCCTGAGACCAGTCGCTTTTACTGCATTTAAGGCTATACCAACATTACAGTGTTATCACCAATGTACGTTAAAAAACGATTAAACATGCCAGCAAACGTTTTAAAACACATTTTTATAAGAGTATGTATCTCTATTAATAAGCCTGATACCAGTCGCTATCGCTGCATTTAAGGCTTTACTTACATTACTTCGGTATCAGCAGTATTTTCTTAGTCAATTCCATTCCTAGAAAAATATTTTACTGCACATACCTTATCTGCAGGAAAACCTGCACGCCATTCCCCCTCTGAAGTACCTCACTCCTCAGAATGTGTGAGAACAGCAAATGGATCTTAGTTACGTCTGCTAAGATCATAGAAAAACGCAGGCAGATTCTTCTTCCAAATACTGCCTGAGATAAACAGCACACTCCGGTGCCATTTAAAAATAACAAACTTTTGATTGAAGAATAAACTAAGTAGAAAGCACCACAGACTCTCACGACCTCCTATCTATGTTGAGGCTTGCAAGAGAATGACTGAATATGGCAGTTAGGGGAGGAGCTATATAGCAGCTTTGCTGTGGGTGGACTCTTGCAGCTTCCTGTTGGGAAGGAGAATATATTCCATAAGTAATGGATGATCCGTGGACTGGATACACTTAACAAGAGAAAAACATTCCCCAAAGCTCTACAAAAGAAGCTGATAAAGGGAACATCTTTAACCCATTAAACTGCAAATGACAATGTATACATGAAAAAAAGAGAAAACTGTTAAGAAAATTTTAAACATTAAATGTGTCATTGCATAATACTGTACATAATTGCAAGTCTGTAAGTAATGTAAGTATATGTCCCCTGGCAATGAAAAACATACTTGTGTGTACTTGCTATGCGATTGCCTAAAGAACTTACCTAATGTGCATTCACGCTATCATCCCCTTAGTGTGTACTACACGGGTTGACCTCTTCTACTAGAAGAAGGTCTGCTGTAGCTCGGCAAGCATGGTAGAGTGAATGCTGACAGGTAAGTAGGTATTTGCACTGACATAGCCTGCAGGCTATTAGCATGATTCACATAACCTAGGGACATTCACCAGATAACATTACATACAGTTTTATGCACTTTGGGGCACTTTTACACATTAACAGTAAAATTAAGCTATTTCTGGTATTTAGTACATGCCAGAGCAAGCTTCCATACCTCCACCAGTTAAACGCAAATACATGCAAAGGACAGCAAGATCCTCTGCAGCCACAGGGCTCATCTGGCAGACCACTAAGGAGCAACCCTTCTAGGTGCCCTGTGCACTCCAGGAGTACAATTTTAATTAGAATCCTACTCCTCAACTAAGGACAATTATTCAGAAACCCAGGATCCTCCTTTCTGATGAAGTAGCAGAAGATGGTCCTAATATCAAATTGGAGCACATACACACTTTATTGCAAGAAGTTTTTAATCGCCTTGCATAGAGAACTCGCCACCTGCAGACAAACAATCTGTGGAAAAGATTGATAAATTCTTTGACAGTCTACTCCAGATTTTTTATTGCTTTAAAAAAAAAAAAAAAAAAAAAAGATAATCCCTTTGTTACTCATTCCCCAGTTTTGCATAACCAACACTGACTTCCGGTGGGCGGGCTTGACAGAAGCAGCAGCGCTGCAGAGCTCCGCGTGTTTCTCAGAAGATAGAGCTCTCTAAACTAAAATTTGAAGCCTGTGCTCCTCAGCCTTTGACAGAAAAAGTGTCCGGGCAATTCAAGAGCAGAATCGTACAACTTTTCTTCCCCAGCGAAGACCTTATTTTAGCACAGAAGGTGCGGAGTGTTGGAGCTGAACTATTGGCGGCCATCTTGGCCTTCCCCTCACTGTTCTCTCACCTCGGAGTGATGCGCTGGAACAGACTGGAGCCTAACAGTGTGCCACACACTCGCACACGGTGATCCAGCTAACGTTGGGCATCTTTACAGCTGAGAATATCGGCAGCTCAAGTCGGAGGTGAGCACAAAACAGACCCTGGAGCCACGTGGGGCGGATTACACCGTGTGGCTTAGACCAGGACCAGTACTTACAGTACCAACATTTTTCATTGCGCCTATATTTCTGGATGGATTGCGGTCCCATTAGTAGCGACTGTCAGCTTTTGGTCGCCCTCACCCTCACTAAGGGACATCCTGCAGCACCGGAGGCTGGTAAGAGTTACTGTCTGCTTATTATACCCCTGCCCTGTTGCCTCACTACTTTCACTCCCTGCCAAGACTAGCTGCCCATCTGAGTTAGGGCACTCTCATACACACTGGAACTGTGTCAGCTCATAGATTAGAAGGGGACACTTCCATTACGGTGGACTGTTTATATAGGAGCTGTCTTGGATTTAACAGGGGCCCTCACATCAGATAAAAGATTACATTCCAGCCCCTGCAACATCTGTGATTAGTGTACTGGTGCTAAGCTCAAGGGTTTATAGGAAGACCTGCCCTATCATTTAGAAGATTGAGGGGAAACTGCAATCAAGCAAGCCCATACACCAAAATACAACACAGCCTTTGTTTCAGAAGAAGGGCTGCAATCTCTGGCAGTGTTCTATGCATAGTCTAGAGACTCGCTCATTAACCTGCATGTGATCATACTGTATGTGCTTTCAGTTTGCTTAGTGCCCATAGCAACTGATTACTGTAACTTTTCTCTTTTTCCCCACTGGGGTTGATGGCCCACATATCAACAGATGTTTAATATACATGCTTGTGAGTAATTTTATATGCATTGTACTTGCCTGTCCTGCTCCTTTAAATTACAAAGTCAGAAATAAAGACGGAAAGGTGTAAGGAATAGTGAGGAAGAGGAAAGCAGAGGGAGGAAGGTAAAAAAAGGGGGAAAGGAAAATAAAAAAACACAGGCAGTGTTGTTGTTGTAGAGTAATGCATTCTGACACTGGTGTTTGTGATTACTATACTATCTGGAAATGTATGGCTGTTTAATGTGCGTGAAGAAGCTATAATCCCAAAAAGCATTCTACACAGTACTAGATATTTTCAGGTGCCTTGGTAAGAGGGGTTAAGACAGCTAGGTACACTTCATCCTGGTATCTGACCGTTGCTTTGGAGAGACTGGAGTGCCTCAAACCTTATACAAATTTGATATACCATTATCCTTTATGGATACGTTTCTAGAACCTTCTAAAATGTCAAATAAAAGGTAAAAACAGTGAAAGGAAACAAAAAGGTAACAGACACCCCTACCACAGCTTCCAATAAAAAATGTAGACATTGCAGTTGAACCCAAAGAATCCCATGCCATTGTACAGCAATTGACCTCCTTATTTATGCCCAAAATGGATAATATACAAAGAGGCTTAGACACCCTTGCAGGTGAGGTTAAGCAAATAACTACACAGTTCAATGAAGTGGAAGAGAGGGTTTCAGAATTGGAAGATTTCAATGTGGCACACACTAAAAAAAATACTTGACACAACAAAATCAGTTACTACACCAGAGGTTAGAGGATTTAGAGAATAGGTCCAGGCGGAATAATATCAGTCTGGTAGGCTTAACCGAATCCATCAAGCCTAATGAGATCATACATTTTGTAGAAAAGACCCTCCCCTCTCTCTTGGGGATCTCGTCAGGTATCCTTAGAGGTAGTGTGGAGCGTTCCCACAGAGTAGGCCCAGACAGACAAAATGGCAGAGAGGGCCTCCCCCCAGACAGGTTATGATTAAATTCTTACACTTTCAAGTCAAGGTACAAGTGCTCAGAGCATACCGCAGATTACCCTCGTTGATGCTTGACAATACCAGACTTGCTATTCCAGGAGTATTCGGCAGATCTAATGAGGAAACGTAAGGAGTTCTCTGTGATCTGCTCCGCATTGAATAGGGAGGGCCGCAAAGTTTATCTGTTATATCCTGCCAGACTGAAACTTCTCACTGATAATGGCCCTAAGATTTTTGATTCACCCATGGAGGCCCAAGACTTCTTAAGGGATCCACAACGGGGTCCTAACAACTCTCTTAATAGGGCTAGGAATGCAGACCCAGATTGAAAGAATAGTAGAACTGGTTAGTTATTACCCCTGTGTGCCTCATGTAACGAATTGTGCACACTAAATCTTAAAGTTATGTTACATCTCTTGATTTATGTATCCTGTTCCTTTGCTGCCGTGCTCCGGGGTTTGATGCGAGTGGAGGCTGCATCTGCCCTTATCGCCTTCTTTCGACTTCCATGTCGGATGCTGGGAGCGCGGTGGCGGCGGAAGGAGGATATGATCCAGTTATTAAGGTACAAGCCATATCCCCAAGTTTGGATGGGGAAAATTGATTGGTTATTTATGACTTGTTTTGTGTTAAATCTGATTCTCACTTACATGTATGTGTTCATGAGATACTGTTGGAATCTTTATAATGTACAATTAGACAAGCCCCCAGGGCTCTTCCACCTTTTTTTGGGGTGCACTCATTTTGCTGACAGACCTTAACTCTATTGTTTACATGTTTAAGGTTACTGTAATCTGGACTGATCCCTACCAGGGACCACCGCGAGATCCTGCCTCCCTTCAATTTTTTTTTTTCTTCCTCCGGTTCTACTTCTATTCAATGGGTATTGAGGTGTATCATCATTCTCTTTGCTCCGCTCACAACAAAAAGATGAATAGAAATGATCCCCCATTGAGGAAGGAGGAACGGGTCACTCTGCACTACCGGACTCTCTATGGAGAGACAGTGATGATAGAAGTATTCGGTACGGGCCCCCCCTTTTTTTTTTCTCTTCCCCGCCGTGGTACGCTTTACATAGAACCATTGCTAGATATCATAGATGAATCCTAAACTGATTACTTGGAATGTGGGAGGAATACACTCCCCGATAAAGAGAAACGGCTATTTTGACACATTTGCGTAGACTAGGCACTGACAATGCTCTCTTGCAAGAGACGCACTTGACTGACAGTGAGAACGACAAACCTAAATCGGAATGGGTGGGCCATGTAAAGTATGTCTCATATAGCACTTCAAGTTGGGGATTGATTATACTATTCGGGAAAAGATTGACATTTCATATTGTTAAGACTTTCAAAGACCCTGAGTGTAGGTTCCTCGTAGTACAAATTAAGCTAAATCAACAGTTGTTCACCCTTTGTAACGTATATGCCCCCAATCAGAGAAGCACAATATTCAGGACTCGTCTAATTCGTACTCTCACAGCGTATCTAGACACTAACATAATCTTGGGGGAGACTTTAATCTCACCCCAAACCTGGTGTGCGATAGAATGAGAGCTTCAGGGACCTCCCTGAGTAAAAATAGACCGGTATATAAAGGGAAATTTGAAAAGATGACCTATGAACGCTTGAGTTCAGATTTGGGACTATGCGATATATGGCGTCTTCGCCATCCGGTAGGCAGGGACTTCTCGTGTTTCACGAAGACCAGAGCCTCTCTCTCAAGAATAGACTTGTTCATGATGTCTAGTGCCACGATATCCTTAGTGAAACAAAGGGAATTGGAATTAGCGCCCACTCAATATACCTGTGGCCTAGGGATGGTGATACCTAGTTATCACCAATAGGATTTAAATGGATGTGTGTAGCCCAGGCGCCTGACCAAACGGAGGCAAAGGCAATATAACTGCGAGGTTAATACAAATGCGTGTATAGGTATATATTTAAAAAACAATAGTAAATATAATATACAAAATCATGGATCCAAGATGATGATACAATAGAATGCTAACAATAAAACAGATAGAATGCTAACAATAAAACAGATACAATGTAGAACGAATACAATATGTTAAAAACTAAAGTAATGTGATAAAAACAGTTAATGTATAAAAACAATGGATAAATGTCTGAAGAATGCAGGAATTTCACTCGATATCTTAGATGAGATCAGTCCAGTGTAAGAAGAATAACAAATTGTGTTCATAAGATGAAATCCAATATATATGTTATAATATTTCTTCTGCCCAAATATGATTTTTATGAGAAACCAGTGCAAGGATTAAAGTATGACTGATGAATCCGACTGTTCTCTAATTGGATCACTAAATCAAGATGTGTGGAATAAGTGAAAAAAAGGGTGAAAAAATGGTGAAAAAAATTGTGATAAAAATAAGAACCGTTAGTGAGAGGTAAAATTGAAAAATGATTCAAAAATAAAAAACTACCAAAAGGTAATGATAAAAAATAATAATAAAAAAACATAAGAATGAAAAATTCAAAAATCATGTGAAAATTATGAATGAAGTTGAAAAAATGTATAACAAATGTGAAAAAAATGGGAAAAATGGAAAAAAGAGCAAAGATAACTCTGACAATAGCCAAAAAATGTTTAAGAGCTAATGCTGTGCCGTGGTTTTCCTAGTGATTAGTCCATAGAGTATGGGCAATATAGCAAAACTGTCTTTAGGTGTGTATCAATAGTGGGAGAGCAATAATATCACAAAATAGTGGAGATAAAGTGCTGAGCAATAAATGATATCCTCCTGGAGAAAGAAAATAAATATAGTGTAACATGTACAACAATGTGAACAATATATGGAATAAGGCTTACCAGTACTGTCTACGCGATTGGGCCTTTACTAGGCCTTTCTCAAGACTAAATAATAATAATAAATAGTAATGGATTACAATTGACCGGAAGTAACTTCCCGTCGTACTTCCGGTCTATACGAACAATGTAAATTTGGGATATTTAGTATATTAATATTAGTATAGCCTGAACATGTCATGACTATAACCCCTTCTTATTATATAGTTGATAATAGATGTAATAGCAGAGTAACCATTATTTGTTTACCTTGCCTCCGAGAGTCATGACGTCACTTCCGGTATCGTTATAATAACATTAGAGTGTTCCATTTAATTTATTATGCACTTGTAGCGTCTTTAGTAATGTAAAATCAGTTTAGTATGCTCCCAATATCGTAAATATTAGTGTTGCATGTCTGGATCGCCTATACTCCGGCAAATTTTCTATTTGCTTTAAGTTCCGATATTTGGATTAATCTATTGGTCGTGACATCATGACCGCTATTGGTTGAACGAGAAGGTGTGTGACTAGAGATTATCCTGATTGGATATATGATAGACTAAACATCATAACTGTTTACATATGTTGCTATTGGTAAAATAAGAGGGTGTGTGACTAGAAATAATCCTGATTGGATGTGTAATGGACTTGATCGGCTTAGTCAGTCACACTAATTAGGAGTCAAATCACTAATTAGGAGTCTAATTAGAAGTCAAATCAGCAAAGTTTGAATGCTATAATACAAAAGAAATCTATAAGATCCATGATGTTATTAGATGTCAAGACAAGGGAACAATATACATGTTACAGTGCTCGTGTAGCCTACAATATGTGGGCCAGACGTCGAGAGCTCTCAGAGACAGGATACGCGAACATCTGCTACTAATAGAAAAATCTAGTATGGATACAGCACTGTACAAACACTTCTCTACAAAACATAAAGGGAATACTAAGGATCTCACCTTCATGGGTATACAGAAGGTTAGGAAAGACTGGAGAGGCGGCAACTACGAGAAAAAATACTGTCTGCCGAATCCAAATGGATTTTTAATCTGGATTGCCTTTTTCCAAAAGGACTTAATAATAAAGAAGATCTTTCTCACCTCTTTAATTTAATTTAGACTTAATCATGGTCTTGACATAATTGAAAATGTTATAGATTCACCCATCCTGACAAGTACAAACTGAAAAACATGGTTTCATTATATAGATTAAAATATACAGCTCTATTCATATGATCTGTGGTTCCCTCCCCTAACCCTTAAACAGTTCAATATGCATTTCTACATATATTCATCCCATTTTTTCCCTCAACTTTGGTTGAGTCTGTCCATTGCCCTGTTTCCAGTTTATTCAGGTCTAATATTAGGACATAGACAAACTGCAAGAAAGGCTGGGTAAGCCTCATCTAGAAAAGACTACATATATAGCACTCAGGGGAATGCTCAGTTAAATCTTATATGATAGCAGAGAGAAAGTTCAGGTAAGAATGTGCAAAGAACAAAAAACAAACCTGTCAAGTTTGGCTAATCTAAATTAAAAATTAACTTTTATTTGAGGCATAATTAAAATTGGAATACACACACTTAAACACACACCTAGGAACCTAGTAATTCTTATGGATACGTGGAAATACTATAATCTTGGGTCAAGCGGATATGTGACACCACCAATAAATTTAATATGTAGTATCAAAACTCATATTATACACTCACATTACATATACATCCATAATTTATTTTATTAGTGAGGTAAATTGGTATAATACTGCTGGTGAATAAATACTTCTATTCACCTATTTATCGTTGTGATAATATTAGGGATTTAATGTGGAATCCCAATAGATTAATATTAAAGGTGAATCTCGGGATAAATATGACTTTGCAGCTGAAGTTTAACCTTAGAGAGGCTGGAGTTGCAAATTTGTAAACAACGTTAACTTATGAGCAAACCTAGAGTTTATATGTACTCCTGGGTTGAAATAGCATATCACTGAGTTCTGTCTTTGCTGGTATAAGCAATACTCATGAGGTGCCCTTTGTCACAAATAACGTTTTATTGTTACACTTTTTATATCAAGGATGAATGTAAGCTTGAGGCCAAACAACTATAAAATTATCATTATTAGAAAAACAGAGCGTAACAAAAGTACATCCTGTGCCACAGAAAAACTGTAATTTAGAGTGGCAATCAGTAATAATGTTACTACAAATGATCATGTGTTCTCAATGTTATTGACGATCTCATATGTCATATCTATTTGACATAATTTCTGAGATGTACTTCTTATAGTAGCTATCCTTTGATTGTATAATACAAGTTTGCACAAAGTTTAGTATATCATTCGTACAACATTCATAAAATTCCACAGAATTCATTCATAAGAGTAATAGGGATGACCAATATTATGGCTTGTACTTTATTGGTTAATATCCTGAGTGGTCCAATGAGTTGGATTTATCAAAGATATGGATTCGAAACAACCAGTATTAGTTGCACACCATTTTACCACATGTTCCTTGTGGAATGGTTTAACTTGATTTATGTAACTGGCTGTTAGTTAGAATAAGTTTTTAATAATACTTCACTTAAATAAATAAACCCTTATATAGATGACACTTTTTGTGGTATCCGTATTAGTATTAGTGATGTTAATAAATTGACCACTGTTGAATACACTTGTCACTGACTCTGTGAACAAAATGAATCTAGCCTGCACCTCAAATTGTGTTGCTTTCAATAACTGGCGGTATCGTAGTATTCAGATACGCCTGACTCTATGAGCGTAATGTGTATCATTTGCATACCAAAATGTATATCTTTAATTAACTTGCGGGAACATCCTGTTACGATCTGCTTGCTATACGTTAACCACTATTAGATAAACTTGTCACTGGCTTCTGAGAGCGTAATGCATATAGTTTGCATATCCAGTTGAATAGCTTAAATTACATAGCGGTATCGTAGTATTCAGATCTACCTGTTATACAGAGTAAGATAGTATGTATTGGCTGATGTAAAAAAGTAATTATAATGTGCTGTTATAATACCATGTACACAAAATGTTTGCCGTTGTTAATAAGTGCTATTTTACAATTACTATAGCTTCTGCTTCAATACGATAACGGTGAATCTCGTTTGAGAGCTACCGTACTGCAGGTTAGACCGCAAGCTGTATATAGTCAGCTGAGTGAGTTTACCAGCGGCATGCTCCAATTACCTGAAACCTGTTAAACTGTCAATGTTGTAGTGAACAATAGTACAAGTGTGACTATAAAGTGATTAGACTACCGCTTAAGTTAAGTATCAGTGAGTTATTGAGAAGCTGCCATGATAGTGGCTATGCTAAGGTTGTCTACAATCAGCTGAAAAGATTCACCAGCGAGAAATCTCAATTATCCCCGACCCAGTTTAAATAAAGTATTACGGTAAAAAATTATACAAGATTGAAAGTTCCTAGGGCTAACTAAAAATACATGAGCTCCAAGGGCTCATCACCAGTACCCTAGCGTCCCTGACATCTTTCGCCTTTCGGCTTTTTCAAAGAGTGAGCGCGCCACTCACATACTGGTCTTTTAAAGCGTCTGAGTCACGCCTCTATGATGACATTGTTCATAATAGCCAATCCTCAACAGCCTAAGTGTAAGATCTGCCTCCAGTTACGGTCCTCGTCTAACATTAACTATTCCATTGCAGTCTATCCTTGCGTAACTTATACATCTAGAGGAGCTTAAAAATAGGTTAGAGTATGCCTGTGGTTGATGTATATATACGAGATTATGTATAGACGTGAAGATAAAATTATTTAACACTGTTTGGTCCTTAGATTATTCACAATTGTATCCTGAAAAAGTTGTAATATTAAAATTATTGCAATAAATTGTGTTCTAAGTGTTTTAGTGATAACGTGTTAATCCCAAATATATTCAAAATGGGAAAAATTAAGGGAAAATACTGTGCCTTTGAATTTTAATGAACTATTGTGAATAGTGCTGCGAGTGATATAAGTATCTTGAGTGTTGTGTCTAGAATTGACACAGTGCCTAAATAGGTTACTTTATAGTGATGAAAACTTATTGTGAGGGAAGTGAATTTTTTAAGTGAAAGAAGCCATATTGGGTGTGCAGATTAAGGGTGAAGTATGTTGAAATGTGTGATAGTGAAAATTGCGTTGTTAATAGTAATTAGTAATGAATTGGGACTTGAAGAGATAAAGTGATTACATTCAGAATGTAAACCCAAGTGAAGGTGGATTAAAGAAAAAGTTTTATGCCTATTATTCAAGTTATATAGATACACATATTTATTGAAAAAGGATTACTTTTTTCTCCAGGGGAGATCGGAAGATGTAGAATTGAACTATAACCAGTAAACACTCCACTAGAATTATCTTAAGTTGTAAAAGATCTAAGCATATTAGATATTAAGAAAACCTATTTTTCTTATGGAAACTATATTAATTATAGAGGATAATTCATAACTGCATGGATGATTAATAGTTATGGATTTATAGCATAATTTTGCTATTTAATATGCTGACAATTGCATAAGGATGATAAGAGGATTGAGATATGTTATTAAAAATGTGTGCTATCTAATGCACATTTACAAAAAAGGAGAAAGGTTGTTGCATTAATTTAGCCCTGATGGGTAAACTGTGTAAAGGAGAAAAATCCATTTGCTCTCAGCTTTTAGAAGAGTTTTTTCTACATCTCCACCTCTGATCCCCAGTTTAACCTTTTGTATTCCAAAACATTTTAGATCACTTTGTTTGGAGTTATGTTGGTTCAAGAAATGTCTGGCCACAGAGGTGAGTTGTTTCCCTGCTTGTAAATCTTTTCTGGCATTTTTAATGTTTCTGAGGTGTTCTTGCAATCTTACTCTTCTAGTTGTCATGCCAACGTAAAAAAGATTGCAGTTGCAGCGTAGTGCATATATTACCCCTTCCGTTTGGCAGTTGATGTGTGCATTTACTTTGTGTGGTTTGTTAAACCGATCTTGTATTGTTTGTATTTTTAACATGAAGTTACATGTGGTACACGTTCCACATTTGAAGGAGCCGTTGGCAAAAGCACTTTTGGTTTTATCACCTTCCAGGTGACTGGGGCTAATAATATCCTTTAGGTTTCGGGTTCTTCTGTATCCTGTCTGTATTCTGTCACCCAAAATTGTTCTTAGTTTGGGATCAGACATCAAGATATGCCAATTGGATTGGAATAGAGATTTTATGTAATTGCTTTTAGGATTGTAAGTTGATATAAATCTAATCTGATCTTCTTTGGGTTTCAATTTCTTATGGAGTAATTCTGTTCGATCAGTTGTTCTTGCTCTGAATTGTGCCCTTTTAATTGCCCTTTTGCTGTAGCCTCTTGATACTAAGCGTTCCGAGAGTTCCTTGGCTCTTTTGTTATAATTGGAATCAGAGGAGCAATTTCTCCTCATTCTTAGGAATTCTCCTATAGGAAGTGCTTGTATAGTGTTCAGGGCATGGGCACTAGAGCTATGTAGAACACTGTTGATAGCTGTTGCTTTTCTATGTACATCCATAGATAATGATCCGTCTTCTGTTTTTGAAATTTCCAAATCCAAAAAGTTTACTTTCATTTGGCTGGCTTCATGAGTCAATTTGATATTAAATTGATTTGTATTCAAAATGAGGAGAAAGGAATCCAGTTCCTCTTTGGAAGCCTCCCAAAGGAATAGCACGTCGTCTATATATCTCACCCAGAAGGGGATTTTTTCCAGAAACATTGTGTTGGTATCAGAGAAGACATGCTTTTGTTCCCACCACCCTAGAAAAAGGTTGGCATAGGTGGGAGCGCATGCTGTACCCATCGCGGTACCTCTTATTTGCAGATAAAACCCATTGTTGAAGGTAAAAAAATTGTGTTTTAATACGAATTGTAATAATGCAAGAGTGAATTCATCATTGATAGATTCTTCTTCTGAGCCCATCTCTAGAAACCATCGTACTGCTTCAATTCCTAGCTCGTGTTTGATGCAAGTATACAAAGATTTGATGTCAGCTGTCACAAGCCAAGTCTGTTTTGAAATGTGAATATTATACAGTTGATTTAGGACATCAGTGGTGTCTTGTACATAGGAAGTAATTTGAGTGAGATAATTCCTAAGTCTGTAGTCTACATATTTACTAGCCTTTTCAGTAAGGCTATTTATTCCAGATACTATGGGGCGCCCTGGAGGGTGGGCTTGGTTTTTATGTATCTTTGGGATTAAGTAAAAGGTAGCTACAGTAGGGTTGGACACTTTTAGAAATTGATATTCTTTGTTATTAATAATGTTGTCATTTTTGGCTCCCTCGATTAAATTTGAGTATCCTAGGAGGTATTCATATGTAGGATTGTAATTTAGTTTAGTATAACAGGAGTTGTCCCTTAGTTGTTTTTTTTTGTTTCCAATCTGTACATATTTAATGGCCACAGGACAATATTACCTCCCTTGTCTGAATTTCTAATGATAGTGTCCTTCCATGTTTGCATATCTTTGAGTGCTTTTTGTTCCTTAGATGTTAAATTCCCATTAGTTTTTATCTCTGGAATTTGAAGGATTTTATCACATATGATGTCACTGAAGACTTGCAATTGAGAACATTGATTGATATTAGGAATGAATTTAGACTTGTTTTTTATTTTATCACGCCATTTCTAAAAGTGTCCAACCCTACTGTAGCTACCTTTTACTTAATCCCAAAGATACATAAAAAACAATCAACTGGATAATATTCACATTTCAAAACAGACTTGGCTTGTGACAGCTGACGTTGAATCTTTGTATACTTGCATCAAACACGAGCTAGGAATTGAAGCAGTACGATGGTTTCTAGAGATGGGCTCAGAAGAAGAATCTATCCATGATGAATTCACTCTTGCATTATTACAATTTGTATTAAAACACAATTTTTTTACCTTCAACAATGGGTTTTATCTGCAAATAAGAGGTACCGCGATGGGTACAGCATGCGCCAACCTTTTTCTAGGGTGGTGGGAGCAAAAGCATGTCTTCTCTGATACCAACTCAATGTTTCTGGAAAAAATCCCCTTCTGGGTGAGATATATAGACGACGTGCTATTCCTTTGGGAGGGTTCCAAAGAGGAACTGGATTCCTTTCTGCTCATTTTGAATACAAATCAATTTAATATCAAATTGACTCATGAAGCCAGCCAAATGAAAGTAAACTTTTTGGATTTGGAAATTTCAAAAACAGAAGACGGATCATTATCTATGGATGTACATAGAAAAGCAACAGCTACCAACAGTGTTCTACATAGCTCTAGTGCCCATGCCCTGAACACTATACAAGCACTTCCTATAGGAGAATTCCTAAGAATGAGGAGAAATTGCTCCTCTGATTCCAATTATAACAAAAGAGCCAAGGAACTCTCGGAACGCTTAGTATCAAGAGGCTACAGCAAAAGGGCAATTAAAAAGGCAGAATTCAGAGCAAGAACAACTGATCGAACAGAATTACTCCATAAGAAATTGAAACACAAAGAAGATCAGATTAGATTTATATCAACTTACAATCCAAAAAACAATTACATAAAATCTCTATTCCAATCCAATTGGCATATCTTGATGTCTGATCCCAAACTAAGAACAATTTTGGGTGACAGAATACAGACGGAATACAGAAGAACCCGAAACCTAAAGGATATTATTAGCCCCAGTCACCTGGAAGGTGATAAAACCAAAAGTGCTTTTACCAACGGCTCCTTCAAATGTGGAACGTGTACCACATGTAACTTCATGTTAAAAATACAAACAATACAAGATCGGTTTAACAAACCACACAAAGTAAATGCACACATCAACTGCCAAATGGAAGGGGTAATATATGCACTACGCTGCAACTGCAATCTTTTTTACGTTGGCATGACAACTAGAAAAATAAGAGTAAGATTGCAAGAACACCTCAGAAACATTAAAAATGCCAGAAAAGATTTACAAGCAGGAAAACAACTCACCTCTGTGGCCAGACATTTCTTGAACCAACATAACTCCAAACAAAGTGATCTAAAATGTTTTGGAATACAAAAGGTTAAACTGGGGATCAGAGGTGGAGATGTAGAAAAAACCCTTCTAAAAGCTGAGAGCAAATGGATTTTTCTCCTTTACACAGTTTACCCATCAGGGCTAAATGAATGTAACAACCTTTCTCCTTTTTTGTAAATGTGCATTAGATAGCACACATTTTTAATAACATATCTCAATCCTCTTAACATCCTTATGCAATCGTCAGCATATTAAATAGGAAAATTATGCTATTAATCCATAACTATTAATCATCCATGCAGTTATGAATTATCCTCTATAATTAATATACAGTTTCCATAAGAAAAAACATAATTTATGTAAGAACTTACCTGATAAATTCATTTCTTTCATATTAGCAAGAGTCCATGAGCTAGTGACGTATGGGATATACATTCCTACCAGGAGGGGCAAAGTTTCCCAAACCGTAAAATGCCTATAAATACACCCCTCACCACACCCACAATTCAGTTTAACGAATAGCCAAGAAGTGGGGTGATAAAAAAAGGAGCGAAAGCATAAAAAAAAAATAAGGAATTGGAATAATTGTGCTTTATACAGAAAATCATAACCACCACAAAAAAAGGGTGGGCCTCATGGACTATTGCTAATATGAAAGAAATGAATTTATCAGGTAAGTTCTTACATAAATTATGTTTCCTTTCATGTAATTAGCAAGAGTCCATGAGCTAGTGACGTATGGGATAATAAATACCCAAGATGTGGAACTTCCACGCAAGAGTCACTAGAGAGGGAGGGATAAAATAAAGACAGCCAATTCCGCTGAAAAATTAATCCAGTACCCAAATCAAAAAAAGTTTCAATTTTTATAATGAAAAAAACTGAAAATATAAGCAGAAGAATCAAACTGAAACAGCTGCCTGAAGTACCATTCTACCAAAACTGCTTCTAAAGAAGAGAAAACATCAAAATGGTAGAACATAGTAAAAAGTATGCAAAGAAAACCAAGTCATTGCTTTGCAAACCTGATCCACAGAAGCTTCATTCTTAAAAAACCCAGGAAGTAGAAACTTACCTAGTAGAATGAGCCATAATCCTCCGAGGCGGGAATCCACCCGACTCCAAATAAGCATGATGAATCAAAAGTTTAAGCAAGATGCCAAATAAATGGCAGAAGCCTTTTGACCTTCCTAACACCAGAAAAGATAACAAATAGACTAGAAGACTATCTGAAATCTGAATAGCTTCAACATAAGATTTCAAAACTCTTACCATATCCAAAGAAAGTAAGAATCTTACCAAAGAAGTCTTAGGAAAAGACAATAATTCCTCCCTAATGTGGATAGAAATCACAACTTTAGGTAAGAATTGAAATGAGGATAGCAAAAACCACCTTATCCTGATGAAAAAAAATCAGAAAAGGAGACTCACAAGAAAGAACAGATAATTAAAAATTGTTCTCGCTGAAGAGATGTCTAAAAAGAACAATACTTTCCATGAAAGTAAATAATGTCTAGAGAAAACATATGCTCAAATAGAAGAGCCTGTAAAGCCTTTAGAACCAAATTAAAACTCCAAGGAGGAGAAATTGGCTTAATGACAGGTTTGATAAGAACCAAAGCCTGAACAAAATAATGAATAACAGGAAGGAACACTGCCTTACCCTGATGAAAAATCAGAAAAGGAGATCCACAAGAAAGAGCAGAAAACTCAGAAACTCTTCTAGCATAAGAGATAACCAAAAGGAACAATACTTTCCAAGAAAGTAATTTTAATTTCCAGAGAACGCAAAAGGTTCAAACAGAGGAGCCTGTAAAGACCTCAGTACCAAAGAGGAGATATTGACAGGTTTGATACAAGCCAAAGCCTGTACAAAACAAATATCAGAATGAATAGCAATCTTTCCATGAAAAAGAACAGAAAGAGTAGAGATTTGTCCTTTCAAAGAACTTTATCTAAACCAACCTGAAAAATTGTAAAATTCTAGGAATTCTAAAAGAATGCCAAAAGAATTTATGAGAAGAACACCAAGAAATGAAAGTCTTCCAAACTCGATAATAAATCTTTCTAGAGACAGATTTACAAACCTGTAACATAGTATTAATTACTGAGTCAGAGAAACCTCTATGACTAAGAATCAAACGTTCAATCTCCATACCTTCAAATTAAATGATTTGAGATCCTGATGGAAAAATGGGCTTTGAGATAAAAAGTCTGGACTTAACGGAAATTTCCAAGGTTGGCAACTGGCCATCCGAATGAGATCCGCATACCAAAACCTGTGAGGCCATGCTGGAACCACCAGCAGAACAAACAAACGCTCCATTCGAATTTTGGAAGAACTAGAGGCGGAGGATATAGACAGAATGATAATTCCAAGGAAGTGTCAATGCATACGCTACTTCCGCCTGAGGATCCCCGGACCTGAAATAGGCCCCTGGGAAGTTCCTTGTTAAGACGAGAGGCCAACAGATCTATTTCTGGAAGCCCTCACATCCGAAAAATTGAAAAACATATCTGGGTAAAGACCATTCTCCCGGATGTAAAGCTTGATAAACAGAGATAATCCGCTTCCCAAACATCTATACCTGGGAAAAGGACTCCAGAATTTAGATAGGAGCTGGATTTAGCCCAAGCAAATATCCGAGATACTTTCGTCACAGTCTAAAGATGAATGACATACACCACAGATGTGATAATGTCTGAAAAAAACAATAAACGTCTCTTCTTCAAAAGAAACCAACTGAATAACTCTGGGAATGCACGGAGTTCCAAAATATCAAATGGTAATCTCGCCTCCTGAGATTTCCAAACCCCTTGTGCTGACAGAGAACCTCAGACAGCCTCCCAACCTAAAAGACTTGCATCTATAGAGATCATGGTCCAGTTTGAGAGACCTGTAGAAATAAATTATGGTGATCCTAACCACCTAATCAAAGATAGATAAACATAGAATTCGAAGATTTAAAAAGTGAAATCCTAGAATCCCTGCACCATTATTCAAAATAACAGAGACTGAAGGTACCGACAGACAGAACCCAATAAAAAAGTCACTTGTCTGTTAGAGACAAAGACAGTGACACAATCTATCTGGAAACCTAAAAAAGGTGACCCTTGTGTGAGGAATCAAGAGCTTTTGATAAAAAAGCTCCTCTAACCATGTCTTGAAAAAACAAAGTTGAATCATATGAGATTCTGTAGTCTCAGAAATTAAAAATAATCTGAATGAAAACAGAAAATGAAGATATTCATCTATTGTATCTAACGAAAACAAATAGTGCTATCACTGACCAAAAAAAGGCAGAATAGACCATATAAATACCAAAAGATTTTCTATCTTTGGAACAATGAATAGTTTTGAATAAAAACCTCAAAACCCAGTTCCTAAAAATGGAACAGGAATAAATACCCCAGAAGATTCCAGATCTGAGCAGCGCTTGAGCCCCAACAGGTGATCAGCCGCACTTCAACATTACCCAAAATATATAGGAAAATGTTAGCCTTACTGGAATAGCTGGAATATAAAAGAGAGAAAAAGACTTCTCATAGACGGTTTAACTCTAAATTTTATTCTACACCAAAATCTAAGAAACTTGGACCGAATAGAACCAAAAAACTTCCAATTAAAAACATGTTACTTGGATAATAATTTTGAATTTTGTTCCTGAGTAAGAACAACCGAACTAAAATAAGCTCAAAGTTTTATTCTTAGAACTCAATCTTGAAGCCCAGAGTAACAGTTAAGAAATGAATCAAATAATTGATTATCTTGGAAAAAAGAAATAAGGATTTTTAGAAATCACAAAATTCTTCTAGCTAAAAACAGCCTCATTTGTGAAAATATTCAATAAAATGAAGATAGAAATGAAATCATTAGCATGTTAATCCAGTTAAAGGACCAGTCAACACCAGACTTGCATAAACAAATGCAAGACAACAAGACACATGCAACAGCACCCAGTCTGAACCTCAAATGAGCAGAAGACTTTGCCCCTTAACAATGCTAAATAAAACATAATCTGATACTTGAATTTAAAGTAAACAGAATAAATGAAGCAATTGCAACATCCTTCAAATAAATCACAGGTGAAAAATAATTTTCCTTAAATAGGATACAACCATCTAAAGGAAAAATAAATACTATTTTGCTATAGAAACAATAGCATAATTAGCAGGAGTAGAGATAGCCCCATTAAATTGGAGAACCATCAAAATTGAAATTAATTGCCGGCAAAGAATATAATTTAAATCCTTTAAAGAAGGAATAAAAGAAAATTCCCAGCCTATTCCATTCCCTAGTATGAGGAACTGGAAAAAAAACTCTGAAAATACAGAAGAATAAATAAGCAGAAATAAAATGTTAGTTAGTCTGGAAAGAACTAATTACCTTAATATCCAAAATAATCAACACCTTTTCAACAAAGAACAAATGTACTTTAAAAATAAAAAAGGGGATTTGATAGTGTCAATATTTGATGAAGAAAATTCTGAAATCAGAAAAACATCATCAGAGAAGGATAAATCATTATGTAGTTGGTCATTTGAAACTGCAATAATTAAAAAAGAAGTTTGAAAAAGACCTAAAATTTTTTATTAGAAGGCACAATGTCAGATAAAGCCTTTAAACTAGAATCAGAAAAATATTCTTATAAATCTTCTACATAATTCTTGAACATAAGATGTAAAAAGAATAGCAAATATATAAAGCATAAATACTAACGGATTCTGCATGTAAAAGTTTATCATGATAACTTATTACAAACCATAGCTAAAGAAAAACATGCATAACATTTTTAAAATAAATGAACTTAGCTTTGGTAGGACTGAACCTCAGTCAAAGGGAATCCCTTAGAACGATTTTGAAACAGGAACAGAGAAATCTTGCAATATGTAATAGAAAAAAACAATCTTTAAAGCAAAATTATCAAATTCCTTAAATGACAGTTTCAGGAATGGGAAAAGAAATGCAAAATAATAAGCTTCTAAAAACCAGAAGCAATAAAAAAGTGAGATTTAAATAACCACATTTTTTGGCGCCAAAAATGACGCCCACATTATTGGCGCTAAATACAACGCCCATATTCTTTGGCGCCAAGTATGACGCCACATCCTCTGACGCCGAAACCGACGCCCACATTTTTTGGCGGGAAAAAAAAAATGTCTGAATACACATGCGTCAAAAAAAATGACGTTTACAGAATACAACTTCCGGCGTCAACTACGGCGCCGGAAATGACAAAAAAAATTTGCGCCAAAAAAGTCTGCGCCAAGAATGACGCAATAAAAAGCAACATTTTCTGCCCCCGCGAGCCTAACAGCACGCAGGGAAAATGGCCAATTGAGAATTTTCAAGGTAATGAAAAATAAATTGAATTAAAATGCATTATCCCAAATAATGAAACTGACAGTCTGAATTATAAAGGAATACTGATTATCCTGAATCATGGCAAATATAAGTTTAAAGACATATATTTAGAACTTTATATATAAAGTGCCCAACCATAGCTTAGAGTGTCACAAAAAATAAGATTTTACTTACCCCAGGACACTCATCTACATATAGTAGATAGCCAAACCAGTACTGAAACGAGAATCAGTAGAGGTAATGGTACATAAGAGTATATCGTCGATCTGAAAAGGGAGGTAAGAGATGAATCTCTACGACCGATAACAGAGAACCTATGAAATAGACCCCGTAGAAGGAGACCATGGTATTCAAATAGGCAATACTCTCTTCACATCCCTCTGAAATTCACTGCACTCTGAGAGGAAAACCGGGCTCCAGCCTGCTGCGAAGCGCATATCAACGAAGAATCTAGCACAAACTTACTTCACCACTTCCACGGGAGGCAAAGTTTGTAAAACTGAATTGTGGGTGTGGTGAGGGGTGTATTTATAGGCATTTTAAGGTTTGGGAAACTTTGCCCCTCCTGGTAGGAATGTATATCCCATACGTCACTAGCTCATGGACTCTTGCTAATTACATGAAAGAAATAGTTTTCTTAATATCTAATATGCTTAGATCTTTTACAACTTAAGATAATTCTAGTGGAGTGTTTACTGGTTATAGTTCAATTCTACATCTTCCGATCTCCCCTGGAGAAAAAAATAATCCTTTTTCAATAAATATGTGTATCTATATAACTTGAATAATAGGCATAAAACTTTTTCTTTTTCTTTAATCCACCTTCACTTGGGTTTACATTCTGAATGTAATCACTTTATCTCTTCAAGTCCCAATTCATTACTAATTACTATTAACAACGCAATTTTCACTATCACACATTTCAACATACTTCACCCTTAATCTGCACACCCAACATGGCTTCTTTCACTTAAAAAATTCACTTCCCTCACAATAAGTTTTCATCACTATAAAGTAACCTATTTAGGCACTGTGTCAATTCTAGACACAACACTCAAGATACTTATATCACTCGCAGCACTATTCACAATAGTTCATTAAAATTCAAAGGCACAGTATTTTCCCTTAATTTTTCCCATTTTGAATATATTTGGGATTAACACATGTTATCACTAAAACACTTAGAACACAATTTATTGCAATAATTTTAATATTACAACGTTTTCAGGATACAATTGTGAATAATCTAAGGACCAAACAGTGTTAAATAATTTTATCTTCACGTCTATACATAATCTCGTATATATACACATCAACCACAGGCATACTCTAACCCAGTGACGTGCAGTGAGGTCAGAGGCTGGTGAGGCACTAGATATGATACGCCGGAGAAACACATGTACAGAGGGCCGCAAGTACCCCCAACAGGGCAGGTTTAAATGATAGCTGAACCAGTGCACAGGTGACATAATCAGGTGATGGTGAGAGCAAGTTAGTAACCACTGAGTTACTGATCAGCTGATTACTTCATCTGTGCACTGATTCAGCTATAATGAAAACCTGGCCGGTTGGGGGTACTTGAGGACCATTGTTGAGAAACACTGCACTAAAGCACCAGCTCATCGGAAATGTATTGATTACCTGGAGAATAAAGCACACATACTCTGACACCCACACACACTCTGCTCACATACACACTCACACAATTCTGTGGCACAGTGCCAGTTACTAAGCAATTAGAATCATACACAATCTCTTCTCTACTCACTACTGTATTGTAAAAATAGAAATAATTTACCATACAAGTTTTACACAAAGGACAAGTTATCAATACTGCCAACACAGCTGCTGCAATATGGTGTTCAAGAAACGCACGTGCAAATCCCACTTAGGTATGCTCTTCAACAAAGGACACCAAAGGATACCAAAAGAATGAAGTACATAATAATAATAAAAGTAAAATAGAAAGTTTATTTATTTATTTATTTTTGTGCAATTTCTATCTGAATGATGAAAATGTAATTATGACTTTCATGTTCCTTTCAAAAACTAATTTGATTTGCTGACATGGGGCCAGTAACAGTTGATGCTAATTCTCAAAATATAAATAACTAGAAAAGTCCATTAAAATAGCATGCTCTACCTCAATCATGAAAGTTTAATTTTAAATGTCTCCCTTTGACTATGTGTTTAACCAGTTACTTTACAGTGGCATTATTTCTAAAAACATTTAACTGCAATAATTACATATATTTTTGAAATGACTAATTATCTCCTTTTTATGAATATAAACTTGTATAAAAGCAGCACATATTAAAAACACAATGCAACAGGTTTCAATTGATTTGTGAATTACAAGTTAACAGCAGTCTTTAAATAAATGGAGACACAGAGAAAAATAAAGATAGATACTGCATCCTCTGACTGAACAGACATAACATATATGGAGTTTGTACCTAATTAAATCAAATAACCATGAAAAAGGGAGGTTTAGCAATATTCAATGTCAAAAACTTTAATTTAAATAATGTGGATACTGCACACTTAACTTCAAACTCTGGGTTTTAAATTATGGATTTAAATTTGAATTGACCCTTTGACTTCCTGTCAGTATTGGGTTATGCTCATTCTGTTCTGCTTGGTGTCATCTGTTCTTAGGTTGCCTCAGCTTCCAGTTGTGTCACATGACCCTGCTCACTGCATCCTCCTTCTGATTAATCTATATATCCTTCACTTGCTAGGAGGCATCAAGAGGGGTGCCTCCTATTGGTCCCAATTTTTGCTGCTAATATATTGACATTACACAGGTGGCACTGCAGCACAGCTTTTCCTTTGACCCATGTACTGCAATGGAGAGAAGCGTTCCTGTACCTGCCTCTCCATAGCATTACATGGGGGGAAAATATTTTTTTTTTTTACTTTTTTTTTGTTTTAATTAAAATTTAATTAAGATTTGGCCACATATGGCAGGGTAGGCACTGCCTCCCCTGCCTCCTATGAGTGCACGTCCCTGCTCTAACCTATTTTTAAGCTCCTCTAGATGTATAAGTTATGCAAGGATAGACCGCAATGTAACTATTGATCAGCAATGGAATAGTTAATGTTAGACGAGGACCGTAACTGGAGGCAGATCCTACACTTAGGCTGTTGAGGATTGGCTATTATGAACAATGTCATCATAGAGGCGTGACTCAGACGCTTTAAAAGACCAGTATGTGAGCGGCGCGCTCACTCTTTGAAAAAGCCGAAAGGCGAAACATGTCAGGGACGCTAGGGTACGGGTGATGAGCCCTTGGAGCTCATGTATTTTTAGTTAGCCCTAGGAACTTTCAATCTTGTATAATTTTTTACCGTAATACTTTATTTAAACTGGGTCGGGGATAATTGAGATTTCTAGCTGGTGAATCTTTTCAGCTGATTGTAGACAACCTTAGCATAGCCACTATCATGGCAGCTTCTCAATAACTCACTGATACTTAACTTAAGCGGTAGTCTAATCACTTTATAGTCACACTTGTACTATTGTTCACTACAACATTGACAGTTTAACAGGTTTCAGGTAATTGGAGCATGCCGCTAGTAAACTCACTCAGCTAACTATATACAGCTTGCGGTCTAACCTACAGTACGGTAGCTCTCAAACGAGATTCACCGTTATCGTATTGAAGCAGAAGCTATAGTAATTGTAAAATAGCACTTATTAACAACGGCAAACATTTTGTGTACATGGTATTATAACAGCACATTATAATTACTTTTTTACATCAGCCAATACATACTATCTTACTCTGTATAACAGGTAGATCTGAATACTACGATACCACTATGTAATTTAAGCTATTCAACTGGATATGCAAACTATATGCATTACGCTCTCAGAAGCCAGTGACAAGTTTATCTAATAGTGGTTAACGTATAGCAAGCAGATCGTAACAGGATGTTACCGCAAGTTAATTAAAGATATACATTTTGGTATGCAAATGATACACATTACGCTCATAGAGTCAGGCGTATCTGAATACTACGATACCACCAGTTATTGAAAGCAACACAATTTGAGGTGCAGGCTAGATTCATTTTGTTCACAGAGTCAGTGACAAGTGTATTCAACAGTGGTCAATTTATTAACATCACTAATACTAATACACTAATACTAATACGGATACCACAAAAAGTGTCATCTATATAAGGGTTTATTTATTTAAGTGAAGTATTATTAGAAACGTATTCTAACTAACAGCCAGTTACATAAATCAAGTTAAACCATTCCACAAGGAACATGTGGTAAAATGGTGTGCAACTAATACTGGTTGTTTTGAATCCATATCTTTGATAAATCCAACTCATTGGACCACTCAGGATATTAACCAATAAAGTACAAGCCATAATATTGGTCATCTCTATTACTCTTATGAATAAATTCTGTGGAATTTTATGAATGTTGTACGAATGATATACTAAACTTTGTGCAAACTTGCATTATACAATCAAAGGATAGCTACTATAAGAAGTACATATTCTCAGAAATTATGTCAAATATATATAAGACATATGAGATCGTCAATAACATTTAGAACACAGGATCATTTGTAGTAATATTATTACTGATTGCCACTCTAAATTACAGTTTTTCTGTGGCACAGGATGTACTTTTGTTACGCTCTGTTTTTCTAATACTGATAATTTTACAGTTGATTGGCCTCAAGCTTACATTCATCCTTGATATAAAAAGTGTAACAATAAAACGTTATTTGTGACAAAGGGCACCTCATGAGTATTGCTTATACCAGCAAAGATAGAACTCAGTGATATGCTATTTCAACCCAGGAGTACATATAAACTCTAGGTTTGCTCATAAGTTAACGTTGTTTACAAATTTGCAACTCCAACCTCTCTAAGGTTAAACTTCAGCTGCAAAGTCATATTTATCCTGAGATTCACCTTTAATATTAATCTATTTGGATTCCACATTAAATCCCTAATATTATCACAATGATAAATAGGTGAATAGAAGTATTTATTCACCAGCAGTATTAAACCAATTTACCTCACTAATAAAATAAATTATGGATGTATATGTAATGTGAGTGTATAATATGAGTTTTGATACTACATATTAAATTTATTGGTGGTGTCACATATCCGCTTGACCCAAGATTATAGTATTTCCACGTATCCACAAAAATTACTAGGTTCCTAGGTGTGTTTTTAAGTGTGTGTATTCCAATTTTAATTATGCCTCAAATAAAAGTTAATTTTTAATTTAGATTAGCCAAACTTGACAGGTTTGTTTTTTGTTCTTTGCACATTCTTACCTGGACTTTCTCTATGCTATCCTATAAGATTTAACTGAGCATTCCCCTGAGTGCTATATATGTAGTCTTTTCTAGATAAGGCTCACCCAGCCTTTCTTGCAATTTGTCTATATACAATCTCTCACTACATAGCACCATTTCTCTTTAGCTATATCAATGTGAGTAATTTCACATTAGTTACTTGTGAATATAGGGGATATCTATATTTGATGTGATGTAGTGCCATTGGTAATCTTCTCTCTCGCTTTTCTAATATTAGGACATATATTCTGTCCCCATTCAAATGTGAATATAAGGACATAAATATATCACAAATCCGCCATGGTCATTTGAGACCACAAACATTGACTATATTTATACCCAAGTTTGCTCCCAGCTTATTTGTTTTCCAACAATGATTGACAATAAAACATACCATTATAAGTTTTACAGCAATACACTACTAATGTTCATTATCTACATTATGATATGACTAAGCCTATTAAGTATACTAAGTGTAATCTATTAAAGGGACACTCAGGTTTTATTAAATTTTCATGATTCAGATACAGCATGTAATTTTAAACAACTTTCCAATTTACTTCCATTAAAAAAAATGTGCACAGTCTTTTATATTTACACTTTTTTTGAGTCACCAGCTCCTACTGAGCATGTGCAAGAACTCAGACTATACGTATATGTATTTGTGATTGGCTGAATTCTATCACATGGTACAGGGGGAGTGGAAATATACATAACTTTAAAATGTGTTAGAAAAGAATCCACTACTCATTTGAAATTCAGAGTAAATGCTATTGTATTGTCTTGTTATCTTGCATTTGTTGATTATGCAAATCTGCTGTGTTTACTGGTCCTTTAAGACAGTTTATCTATAATCAATTGATCTCACTAAAGATCCAAATCATCCACTGGCTTCTTCCCCAACCATTGAAGTTTATATATGTCCTCAAACACGGTCGGGTTGATACCAATTTCAACAGATGGCGAATATATATATTTTATATATATTTTTTTATTATCAATTTTTAATTTTAACAGACAGCGAATACTAGTTATAAAATCCACAATTATGTGTAAGAAATTACATCAAGATAGCCTTCTGTAGGCTAGTACTCCGGTCCTTATCTTTGGAATGTGGCGATTATTAACTTATAGACCTCTAGGTCTCTTGAGAAAGTGTCTAATATACCACTTATCAACAGAAATTGACTATATAAGACTTAAGAATCAAAGCCTATGTAGTATATTTGTTTATAAGGATTATAGTATTATATTTCACTCCAAAAGAGTAGAGGTCAAAGTTTAGGATACTCCACGGGGTATTATTATCCCTTGCACGATTGATTAAAATATACAGATACTTTTTAAATATTTTTTAAATATCTTTTACCCTGCACACTCTTGTACTCAAGATATTCTAAATAGTTAGGAGTGTGTCACAGAAAAGGCACGCAAATATTGGTTTATATTTACAACTATACACTTTTTTTTACCAATTTATTGTCTCATATAGAGGTTTTTTCATATTACAGTACCCATTGGTTCTAATGTCACTAGGAAGCTACCATCTAACTAGACACACATTAATAGAAACAGCCCTCTGAATCAGAGATTGTACTTCTCTATATATAATTTTCTTTTAAGTAAAAAATTCTCACAGAAGTAAGATAGGAAACTGTCATGAATTATTCATACAAATAACACTAAGCCGATCAAGTCCATTACACATCTAATCAGGATTATTTCTAGTCACACACCCTCCAATAGCAACATATGTAAACAGTTATGATGTTTAGTCTATCATATATCCAATCAGGATAATCTCTAGCCACACACCTTCTGGTTCAACCAATAGCGGTCATGATGTCATGACCAATAGATTAATCCAAATATTGTAAATTAAAGCAAATAGAAAATTCTCTGGAGTATAGGCGATCCAGACATGCAACACTAATATTTACGATATTGGCAACATACTAAACTGATTTTACATTACTAAAGACGCTACAAGTGCATAATAAATTAAATGGAACACTCTAATGTTATTATAACGATACCGGAAGTGACGTCATGACTCTCGGAGGCAAGGTAAACAAATGATGGTTACTCTGCTATTACATCTATTATCGATCATATAATAAGAAGGGGTTATAGTCATGACATGTTCAGGCTATACTAATATTAATATACTAAATATCCCAAATTTACATTGTTTGTATAGACCGGAAGTACGACGGGAAGTTACAAAGGCGAACAGTCACTTACACATACCAGTCTTGAGAAAGGCCGAAACGCGTAGACAGTACTGGTAAGCCTTATTCCATATATTGTTCACATTGTTGTACATGTTACATTATATTTATTTTCTTTCTCCAGGAGGATATCATTTATAGCTCAGCACATTATCTCCACTATTTTGTGATATTATTGCTCTCCCACTATTGCTACACACCTAAAGACAGTTTTGCTATATTGCCCATACTCCATGGACTAATCACTAGGAAAACCACGGCACAGCATTAAGCTCTTGAACATTTTTTGGCTATTGTCAGAGTTATCTTTGCTCTTTTTTCAATTTTTCCCATTTTTTCCCATTTTTTTATACATTTTTTCAACTTCGTTCATATTTTTCACATGATTTTTGAAATGTTCATATTTTTAAATGATTTTTGAATATTTCATTGTTATAGTTTATTATTATTTTTTTTTATCATTACCTTTTGGTAGTTTTTCATTTTTGAATCATTTTTTAATTTTACCTCTCACTAACGGTTCTTATTTTTATCACAATTTTTTTCACCATTTTTTCCCCCTTTTTTTCCACTTATTCCACACATCTTGATTTATTGATCCAATTGGAGAACAGTCGGATTCATCAGTCATACTTTAATCCTTGCACTGGTTTCTCTTAATTATCTTTTTGGGGCAGAAGAAATATTATAACATATATTGGATTTCCTCTTATGAACACAATTTGTTATTCTTCCCTCACTGGACTGATCTCATCTAAGATATCGAGTGAAATTCCTGCATTCTTCAGACATTTAACCATTGTTTTTATACATTAACTGTTTTTATCACATTACTTTAGTTTTTAACATATTGTATTAGTTCTACATTGTATCTGTTTTATTGTTGGCATTCTATCTGTTTTATTGTTAGCATTCTATTGTATCATCATCTTGGATCTATGATTTTGTATATTATATTTACTATTATTTTTTTAAATATATATCTATACACGCATTTGTATTAACCTCTCCGTTATATTACCTTTGCCTCCGTTTGGTCAGGCGCCTGGGCTACACACATTTACAACGGGACAAGATTCATGATATTCTCCTATCAGATCATGCCCCAGTTGAGCTCACTCTTCGGCTTACCAAAAAATTACCCAACAGGAATACGCTGAGATTTCAAACATATCTGTATACTTCGGAGCCTTTCCGACAGTTTCTCATACAATCTTGGAATGACTTTTATACAGATAACAGGGCACATGTAAACGACCCCCAGTTGCTTTGGGAAACAGCCAAAGTAGTTCTATCAGGGAATATAATCTCCTATGTCGCAAACTTACGGCACAAAACTCAACTAAAGTATATTTCACTACAGAAGGCGGTGGTTGCGGCATATCAAGACTATTGTGCAACCCACCTTAGGGCAGCCTATGACAATTATATGGTGGCCAAAGAAGAGCTTGACTCCTTCCTGACTAGGCAGGCAGCGGCAGGCCTGATAAAGAGGGACTCAAAATTTTATAGGTTTGGGAATCGATCGGGGAGGCTTCTAGCGAACCTGGTCAGAGGTACCAGGGTAGGAAAAGATATTGCCTCTATAAAAAGTGGAGACCGCTATTATACCGCTCCAGAAGATATTGCAAAAATATTTGCGGAATACTATTCATATTTGTATTCTAAGCAAGCTCTCGGAGATGAGGAAGCAAGAGCTTCTTTCTGGGCCTCAATTAACCTATCGCAGGTGACACAAGACCAATTAGATACCTTAAACGCCCCAATTAACATGGAGGAGTTGAATTGCACACTCAACAGCATGGCCTTGGGAAAGGCGCCTGGACCAGACGGTCTGCCCATAGAATTTTATCGCATTCTGCAGCAACAAGCCTCCAGAGCTCTTTTACCTTTATACAATAACTATTTTCAGGACGGGGCTGCACCTTCAATCTCCTTTTCAGCAGCGCATATCACCCTTATCCCTAAATCAGGGAAGGACCCCAGTAGACCAGAATCTTATAGGCCGATTTTGCTCCTAAATGCCGATTATAAGATCTTCATGGCTATCTTAGCGGGGCGGCTGAAATTCCTTCTGCCGTTGCTCCTGCACACAGACCAGACAGGCTTTGTATATAAGAGGTCCTCTGTGGTAAATCTTAGACGGGTCCTACAGGCTATAGATTTCTTTTGGAGGAGGGGTGGAGGCACCCATAGAACGGATCTTTCGGAGGCCTTCCTACTGTCACTAGACGCGGAGAAGGCCTTCGACCGGGTGGAATGGGACCACGTCTTTGATACGCTGAAGCAATTTGGTATCGCCGGCCCCTTCCTGCAAATCATACAAAACATTTACTCCCATCCAATAGCCCGAGTACTAACTAATGATATCTTCTCGCCGGACATTCAGTTACAACGCAGCACAAGACAGGGGTGCCCGCTATCCCCCCTTCTATTCGACTTGGCTCTAGAAGCCCTTGCCTCAAAATTGCGACAGACCTTTCCGGGTATAGCGATACACGGTAAACCCCAACAAATAGCGCTCTACGCTGATGATATGCTTTAGTTTGTTGAAAATCCATCCGAACATATTCCCAGAATCCTCCAGGCAATACAATGCTTTGGGGCTTTCTCCGGGTACAAGATCAATGAAACTAAATCAGAGATCTTGTGGTTGAACAAGCACCCGGATGTCAAGGTTAAATACACTTTCACGGTGGTAGACACCAGCCTCACCTACCTAGGGATTAACTTAGTCAGGAATCCACACCGGCTTTATGACAAACATTGCTAGACAATGTAAAACCATCTGTGATCAGTTACAGACCTGGAGATCACTGCCATTATCTCTTATAGGTCGAGTGAGCCTTCTTAAAATGGTCACTTTACCTCGACAGCTTTATCCTATGCTCATGCTTCCTTATTTTATATCTAAAGCTGACCTCAGATCCCTGAATAGAGCAGTGAGAGGATTTCTTTGGCGAGGAGGTAAATCTCGCATCGCCACCTCCTTTTTACATCAGCCGTACGGGGAGGGTGGTTTAGGCCTGCCAGATTTTAAACTCTACAACTGGGCTGCGCTGATTAGAATTGTATTGGACTGGCAGTTGGATACCTCACACTTTGGAGATGTGGAGCTGGAGAATGCAGTAGTGGCCCCAATTGGGGTGACATATGGTCCTTATCTTCGACCTGGAGACATTCCTTCACACCTGAAGGCCTCCATCCTCTACAAGGGTCCCTTGGTTGCGTGGTGTAGGGCCCACAGATTGTTGGGCGTGGCTCAGCCCTCCTCTAGACAATTACCTTTGGTTGGGAACCTGGACTTCCCGGCGGGCTCGGAAACCCTGCCCTTCATACAGTGGAGGGAGAAAGGTATAAGGGTGGTGGGGGATCTTCTGGATCCTTTACACGCACAACTAAGACATTTCAGAGCCTCAGTGCTAAAGTCTCCCTTGCAAATAACCAATTCTTTGCGTACCTACAGGCACATCACTACATAGACACACTCAGGCGAAATGACCCTAATTTCTGGAGTACACCCCCATTTGCCATTACTCAAACAGCCTTCATGGCCGGGATCTTCTCCTTGTCCGGGATCTATAGGACTCTTTCGCACAGGTCAAACTCTAATACACAGTCACAGATAATGGACAAATGATCACGGAGGGGGATAGATGATATACCTTACACCACAATACAAAAAAGCCTAGAGCTTGCCAAGACAGCGACTCTGAGCATGACACTTTGTGAAGCACAGACATGAATGATATATTTTGACTATATAACACCCAACAGACTATCTAAATGGAATCCTCAGCAACCAAATAAATGTGGGAAGTGTGGGGTGGGGGCCCCGGATGTTCCCCACTACTTCTTCAGTTGTCCATTAATCAGACAGTTCTGGTCCAGAATGCAGTTTTGGCTTGGGAGGGCATTGGGGGCCACCGTCTCACTCGATATTAAACAGATTTGCCTCTTTGAATGGGAGGGACAGCCGAGAAGGCTCCACAAATGATTAACTTTATTTATGCTCATGGCTAGAAGCTACATTTTACGTCTCTGGACTAGTAACAGAGCACCGACCATCTCACAGTTCAAGCGGGGGGTGTACAGAATGATATTTACTGAACAATTTGATGTTAAACTAGATGTTGAGCGCAGATTACAACTGTTTCTAAATAAATGGGAACCTTTCTTACTAAAACAAGACCTGACAATACTTAAATAAGTTATAGGCCCCTTCACACAGTCAGAATTACTACTTACAGCAGCACTGAGAGGTGACTGGTTGAGACTATATGAGACTGAAGAAGATGGAGGAAATAGAGAAGGCTGTGAGATACTTTTGGCACAGCTATTGGTCTAAGGTGCGGTGGTGGGGGTGGAGAGGAGGGGAGGGATGAGAGATGGAGGGGGAGCCGTGTTTTATTTTTGGGCGGCTTCTTCCCCATTAACTTCCCCTTTTTTTTTTTTTTTTTTTTTAGGCAACCAGGATCTAAGTGAGCAGTCCATAGAATCTAGCATATAATTCCCATGTCGCACGTGGATTTTTATTGTTTGTGTATGTTTTAAAAAAAAATATATATATATATATATAAAAAAAATTAGGATGTCGAGAACATGTATAGTTAACACTTTTTATTTCTTCTTTTTTTTTTTTTTTTTTTTTTTTGAGAATTCTGGGTATTGATTTCAACTGTTGCCAAAGTCATATGAATGGACAGAATTCACGCTAGTTAGAACTCCTATGTTAGCTAATAAACACCTGTTGATGTAATCATGCTCATCAACATGTTGATGGACATTACTGCATTATATGTGATTTGCATATGTAACTTCTTGAACATCCTGCCTAATAAAAAGAATGTTAAAAAAAACAACACTGTTATATTAATACACTTTTTACCTCTGTGATTACCTTGTTTCTAAGTCTCTGCCCCCTTATCTCAGTTCTTTTTACAGACATGAATTTAGAAAATTAGTGCTGACTCTTAAATAACTCCATGGGAGTGAGCACAATGTTAGCTATATGACACACATGAACTAGCAGTGTCTAAATTTCAAAAACTGTCAAAATGCACTGAGATAAGAGGCAGTTCAACGGCTTAGAAATTAGCATATGAGTATACCTAGGTTTAGCTTTAAACAAAGAATGGCAAGAAAGCAAAGAAAATTTGATGATAAAAGTAAATTGGAAAGTTGTTTAAAATTGCATGCCCAACTGGAATCATGAAAGTTTAATTTTGACTAGACTTTAATTTTGACTAGACAGGTTTCCTTTACACTCTAAACAATTGGAGGCATGGGAGACTAACCCAAAGATGGACAGTACTATTTCCACTTTGACAAGGCGGACACTATTCCTTTAGAGGAGAGTACCTCTTTTAAGTATCCAATGGACAAAAACTTTACGGTTTTCTGAAAAGATCATTTCAGCTGGCAGGGTGTTTCCCCAAGCTGTTAGTGTAGTCTACATATCTTTAGTTACTGCAGTATGGTATGACATATCTCACATTATTTCTCAAGAAGCTTGGATCTCTTGAGGTTGGTCAATACCTTCAGTCCCTTCCTCCAAAATAGGCATCAAGGTGCAGCCCCCAAATGAGACTCTGTTTCGGTGGGGGGGGGGAGGAGCAGAATTAAGTTTTCTTTTCAGGAGGCTTGAAAAAGTTCCTTGGATATGAACATAATTTCCAAAAGATAATTTAAAGGCCAGAACTTTCTTGGCATGTTTAATAGACCTAGAAGCAATGAGAGTTGGAAGAATTTTGTGATGTATGGAAAAAGAGTGAGCCATGGGTGCCAGATTCTAATATAGAGGTCAGTTTTATCTAGAACCCTGAAGGAATATTGTTCCATTAATCTAATATGTCTGGCAATGGATAAGACTTGTGTAAAATATGGTGTTTTTCCAAGTTCTGGCTATAGCCTGCTTCTTAGCCATGAAGAGGTAGATTGTTAGTGCTTCCGTAGGGGACTCCAGATTAGGGATTTGCATGTGGAGAAGAGCAATCTCCGGGAGGTAAGGGGGTCTAAGATTGAGGTTGTTGAGGGTGTTGTACAGCTTCCTCCAGAGAGATTGGATTATTCAAACCTTTTTTTATTGTTCCAATGAAAGATGTAACTTACAGGTGGATTTTAGATCTCAAAACAAATTTTTAACAGTTCTAACCTTTAAATTAAGATGTTTCACACTATATTACCTTTAGTGCAGGAGGGTCAATGTAGGTCTATCATAGAATTGAAAGTTGCCTGTTTGCATATCCCTACTAACAGGGACTAGGGCTGGGCGATCTGGGCAAAAAAAAAAAAAAATCCCATTTTTTTAAAAAAAAAATTTGATTACGATTTAATTGCAATTTTCTTATAAATGACTATAACACCTTCATTTTGCATTATAAAGTTTATTTAACACTACATAATCTTAATGTACATGTTTCTCAATGTCCAATACACTCTTGGAGAATAAAAATACAAACCGCAAAATAGATAAAATAAAATTTGCTGCCTGTGATGTGATTAAATAGTAGCCACTAGCCAGTTATTAGGTCTTATGACACACAACATTGTCATGTTTTCTTGGACAGTCATTCTAACTGTGGACAGTGGTATGATTAACAAATGAAGCAGTGTAAACCACATACACACACACATATGCCCTGAGGAAACCCTGTCTCTTTTGATGACAAGGGGGTGAAACGTGAATCGGCAATTGGCTGACAGACCCATGTGACTTCCATGCTTGTTTGGATAGCGGAGTGGCGCAAGTTTGGAAAACTTGTATTCTTTCACGGCTGATTTGCAGTTTCATATGCGGCCATGACACATGCCTTGTGGTTCCAGCGGATAACAAGAGATATATAAAGCATGTAAGCATATTGGGGTGGCAAAACAAGAAGAGGTAAGCCCATATGACAACCGGACTATGGAGCCCTGATACAGATGGTTTTGATGACATCGTCACAATCGGTAATACAAGGTGCAGTTGACAGAGGGGTACTTCTACACTTAAATTGCTGTACCCTCCTGCACTTTTCTATGATACAGATGGTTTTGAAGACATCACTATAATTTGAAATACAAGGTGCAGTCGACAGAGGAGTACTTCTACACTTTAATT
This sequence comes from Bombina bombina, assembly GCF_027579735.1. NCBI lineage: Eukaryota > Metazoa > Chordata > Amphibia > Anura > Bombinatoridae > Bombina > Bombina bombina. Next base: position 1,251,786,418 of record NC_069499.1, read on the forward strand.
GCTGTACCCTCCTGCACTTTCCTATGCCTCTCTGACTCCACCGCTTTGCCATAACCTGCTAAAACGTCATTAGCTGTGCCTGATCCAGCTGACACACTAACTGCTTGCTTGCCATTTCTGGCATAACCACTCTCATCTGCATCCTATTCTGCTATGCTCTGGCAGCAAAACTGTAATTTATATTGCCGCATATCCACATTTAATTGCTGTATTCTGATTCAGCAACCAATTCTAGCTTTACTATCAGCTCTAACACCTTGGATCTTTCTCCATTATGAACTGCCTGTGTATGACCTGTTCAAATTAGCCTCAACCGCACATATATGACTCTTGGGTTATATCTACATGTTATTGCTGTAACTTCTTGCATTGTTACTTTGTTATCAGCGGTTCTTTATACTGTTTTTGTTGCAATTAGGCAAACCTGTGCAATCAATGTTATCTATTTTTCAGTGATGTCTGCAACAACTTCATAGGTGCCTTATTTGCTTTATGTTGTGTCTAGGCAGTGTTTTCTGTATGGCTATTCCAGTTCCCCTTTAACCGATTACAGCTTATTACTTAATTAGAACAGCCCTTATTCACTACTTACGTCAGTTATCGCTCATATTGCATATAATTGCTGTCATCTTGTATGGTTAGTCACAAGGGCCGGTCCTTATATAATATCTAGATTTTGTTCTAGTTTATTATTTTTTAACTATTGTATTAGTTATTGAATGTTATTTCTGCCCACCTTGGCACATCCAGACAGGTTTCGGCCCAGATCTGCGCACAATAAATTCATGACTTGATATTGTATCCATTTCGAGTGGTCTGTACTTATTAAAAGAGTGCTGAATTCCCAGTCTTTCATATGTACCATTATTGTGTGTCACTTTTCTTCCTTTTTTCATTGTTTATACATAATTTATGGGTCTGCACCACAATTTTTCTCTCAAAATTAATTTGAGATTGAGTATTTGAAGAATTTTATACTCCATTTACACTCGACAAATTTAGGTCCTGCAAATTTTCCCATCCACAAACCTTTTCTTTATATATATATATATATATATATATATATATATATATATATATATATATATATACATACATACAGAGAGAAGTGCACTCACAGGAACGAACAACTGGCTCAATAACATTGTTAGCCTGTTCTATGGCGATTTACCACCTGGGTGCAACTTTTTAGCCCAGTAATGCTTTTCACAGAGTAGAACTTTCCTGTAGTATATCAGTCTGATCCCGCCTATTACGGTCAGTCCAGCGCCGAAATACCAGGCAATTCCTCTCTGAACAAGGAACACAGCAACCCCAGACGATCGTTTCGGCCTTCATTGGGCTTCGTCAGTGAGGTGTAGCTATATTCCTCTAAGCACACTGAGCAAGGAGTCCACGTCTGGTTGCCCCTTTTTCCCATAGGGAGACTAAATACATACAGAGAGAAGTGCACTCACAGGAACGAACAACTGGCTCAATAACATTGTTAGCCTGTTCTATGGCGATTTACCACCTGGGTGCAACTTTATAGCCCAGTAATGCTTTTCACAGAGTAGAACTTTCCTGTAGTATATCAGTCTGATCCCGCCTATTACGGTCAGTCCAGCGCCGAAATACCAGGCAATTCCTCTCTGAACAAGGAACACAGCAACCGCAGACGATCGTTTCGGCCTTCATTGGGCTTCGTCAGTGAGGTGTAGCTATATTCCTCTAAGCACACTGAGCAAGGAGTCCACGTCTGGTTGCCCCTTTTTCCCATAGGGAGACTAAATACATACAGAGAGAAGTGCACTCACAGGAACGAACAACTGGCTCAATAACATTGTTAGCCTGTTCTATGGCGATTTACCACCTGGGTGCAACTTTTTAGCCCAGTAATGCTTTTCACAGAGTAGAACTTTCCTGTAGTATATCAGTCTGATCCCGCCTATTACGGTCAGTCCAGCGCCGAAATACCAGGCAATTCCTCTCTGAACAAGGAACACAGCAACCCCAGACGATTGTTTCGGCCTTCATTGGGCTTCGTCAGTGAGGTGTAGCTATATTCCTCTAAGCACACTGAGCAAGGAGTCCCTGAGCAAGGGATCAGACTGATATACTACAGGAAATTTCTACTCTGTGAAAAGCATTACTGGGCTAAAAAGCTGCACCCAGGTGGTAAATAGCCATAGAACAGGCTAACAATGGTATTGAGCCAGTTGTTCGTTCCTGTAAGTGCACTTCTCTCTGTATGTATATATATATATATATATATATATATTCCTTCTTTTTTAAACATTTTAATTTGACTGAAAATAAGCCCTGCTCCTGTCCAGGAATCCATTACAGGCATATAGCAGTAGGGGTGGGGGGCTGCTCCTTTCAGAAATGCTGTGCCTTGCTGATATAAAATACATTGTAGATGCAGTTAAGTTAACCCAGCAGCAGAGGGGACTGCAGTTTTAGCCTTTTTGGAAGCCGTGGGGTTAACTGCATCAGCTATGTATTTAAGCCATTTCGCAGAGAGCAGGAGATTGTGTGGGAGATTTCATAATGTTTCAGACTGCAGACATCCCTAGGGGGAAATATAAGTAAGTGGCTTTCTCTGCTCTTCATTCCTGCATGGGCTCTGCTTTTAGATTTCTAGATTGATGGGCTGCTTCTCAGAACAGAAAGTGAAAGTAAAAGAGCCATTTTACAAATGTGTGCTAAAAGCAACCACTAGATGGAGCTGGTTTGCCAGAAATCACAAATAAAGCAATGCATTATAGCCACTTCTAAAGGAATTTTTATTTAGGAAAAAATCGCGACTACTCGCGGTTTTAAAATTGCAGTGATTAATCGTGGTTTTAAATCGCATATGCAATTAATCGTGCAGCCCTAACAGGGACCATAAAAAATTTCTCAGAATAGCCTTTCTAAACAGGCATTGCCAATGTGTGCCACTTCCATTTGGTCTGGCACAAGCAACAAGAATCTTCTCAAAAGTTCTCGGATCTCTTTTGTGCATAGTGAGAGCTCATGGCTCGTCAGTAGCTCTTTACTTAGACTACATTCTGGTACAGGCTGTTTCTTTCAAATGGTCAAGGAACATACAAACACAGTATCTTTAGTTCCTTCATTTCCATGGTGGTAAAATCAACCTATCGAAAACTCTCTACTACCACATACCAGAGTTGCCTTCCTGGGCTTCATCATAAACTCTGTAACAATGAGACTATCGCTCACAGATGCTCACAAACTCAAATTGCAGAAGCCCTTTGCTCTTCTCCATCAAACTCTTTTTCATACACTGCTTCAATGCATAGAAATAGTTGGTCTCATAATAGCCGCTTCAGATGCTATTCCTTTTAACGGATTCCACTTATGTCCACTTTAAAATGTTGCAACAGCAGAATGGATATCTCAAAAGATCTTTTTAGACTTCAAGGCAAGACACTTTTTAACTTGGTAGAAGACTCACCAATCTTGATTTAGGGAGCCTCTTCACTATGTCCTAATTGGGTAGTATTTACCGCAGACACCTGCTGGGTTGGGGTGCAGTCTGGGTTTCACAGAAAGTGCAGGGAGTTAGGACTCCACAAGAGTCGAGGTTGCCGATTAACATCTTAGAGCTCCGTGCAATCTTTACGGCTCTCCAGTGACTGGAGTCTTTTCTGAAGTTTCAGTTAGACAATGTCACAGTAGTAACTTACATCAATCACCAAGGTGATACTCAAAATGTCTTAGCAACAAAAGAGATAGCCAGCATTCTGACTTCGGCAGAACACTATTATTGCATGATTTCAGCTATTCCTCAGCTGTCAGTACCTTTTCCCTGGCAATTAGTCTTTGAATTCAGAGGTATATTGTGAATCATTAAGGAAAGCCAGACATACACCTTATGGCTTCTGGCTTAATTTACAAGCTACCCCAGTATTGTGTGTGTGATATTGAGATCCACAAAGACTATTAGATGCACAAGAGACTACCTAGTAATAAAATTTGTTTTATATCTTTCCTCCTTTAGTTTTACTAGCGAGGATAATAGCCAGGATAAAACAGGAAAGGGCCTAAGTGATTTTAATTGCTCTGGCAGGGCCTAGCAGGACTTGGTACGCAGATCTGGTACAATAGTCCTCAAGCCAGTCTTGGTGTTTTTCTCTCAGGACGAAACTTCTTTCTCAAGGTCACTTTTTCTTTAAAGATCTCAAATCTATCAGTTTAATAGCTTGGTAATTAAATGTCTGATTTTGTCTCAGAGGTTTTTTCCGACCAAGTAACAGACACTTTGATTCAGTTACAAGACATACTTATTACAAAGTCTGAAAAGTTTTCTTTTCCTGGTGGGAGTCTAAGGACAACCATTGGAACTCTTAAGATTTCTTGAATTCTTACATTTTTTTAAATGATGATATGTATAAGGGTTTTACGGCTAGTTCCCTTAAAGGCCAAATTTCTGCACTTTCAGTCTTGTATCACAAGAAGATTGAGATTTCCTGACATTCAAGCTTTTGTTCAAGATTTGGGCAGGATAAGAATAGATAACAGGCAGGCTTTCCCTCTGTGGAACCTTAACTTGGTCTTAAGGGTTTCTTTAGGCTTAGCTATTTTGACTTATGGGTAGTCGGACATTCAACTGTTGTCCTGAAAGGTTCTATTTATCTTACCCCTTAGCCATTCAGAAGAGCATCTGACCTTTCTGCTATATATTATGATTCTCCTTACCTGATCTAGTAGAATAAAGCAGTTTTAAGAAAGCCGCTGAAAACATCAGTTAGGAAATTTTAGTCCCATCTCACAGTCCAGCGCCAAAAACAAAACAAAAACTTTAAATGTGGCACTGTCCTTTGTCACAAGTCATTTCATGAAATTTTTGTCCCACTAGATCTGCCCAGTCATCTGTAAGTACTATTATTATGAAGTGGAAGCATCTCGGAGTAACAACTGTCCAGCCATAAACTCAAAGAACTGGTCTGCTGAGTGCTGAAGCAGTAGCTTATAAATCTGTTGCATCACTCACTACTAAGTACCAAACTGGAAGAAACATCAGCACAGGAACTGTGCATCAAGAACCTTAATAAATATATTTCTATGGCTGAGCAGCTGTACACAAGCATCACATTAACATGCGCAAGGCCAAGCATTGGTTGGAGTGGGGTATATCACGCTGCCACTGGTGGAATCTGGAGTAGTGGGAGCCTGTTTTCTGGATTGATGAATCACACTTTAGTATCTGGCAGTCTGATGGAAGTGTGGCAGATGCAAAGAGAATGCTTCATACTGAAATGCATAGGGACTACTGAAAAATTTGGTTGAGCGGGGATAATGGTCTCAGGATGTTTTCCAGGGTTTGGGATAGGCCCATTAGTTCCAGTGAATGGACATCTTAAAGGGATAAAAAGGTTGAAATTGAAATGTGCATGGGTACATACTTCTATTAGCAAAAATGCTTCTATTAAAAGGTATTACTGTTTTTCAGTGACATACATGCTGTGAGGGCCTGTGCCCCAGTATTCAATCATTACACCTTCTCAGAGAGTCAGCAGTGGCTTATGACAAAAAGTATTCTTCAGACACAATACACACCACCAGCTCTATGAGCTTTAGTCTCCTCCATAATAAGCACATCCTGGAGACCCTGTAACGGGATCTACAAAAGCAAAAACACGTTATTCCAGCACCAAAAATTAAAAAGCCCTATGAGCAGAAAATTATTGTTTTGCAGATCAAAGGAGCTGTTAAACTCTATGGTCTTGCTCCTTGTTTTATTAGACAGTTGGCTAAAAACCTGCTTGATTTGACATACATGCATTTAAAGGGACATGAAACATTTTTTTTCTTTCATGATTCAGATAGAAAATACAATTTTAAACAAATATGTTTAAGAGATATCTAGATAGGCAAAGTGCACATGACTGGAGCATTATATGATGGCAAAGAGTGCTGCCATCCAGTGCTCTTGCTAATGTAGAACATTGTTGCAAAAATGCGGCCATATTGTGCTGCCGACACGTGCACTGAACTTACTACCTTCCTGCTTTTCATCAAAGGATAACAAGTAGACAAATCAAATTTTATAATAGAAGTAAATTGGAGAGTTGTTTATAATGGTATGTTCTATCTGAATCGCAAAATAAACATTTGGGATTTTGTGTCCCTTTAAAAAGGCAACTGTGTTTTAAAATGATGATAGTAGCAATTCCAAATAATAGGAAATTTGAAATACTAAGCAGCTCATTAAAAAGGCACCCTATTGTATAGAAGTCATTAGTAAAGAAGCAGCCAGCCTGAAAAAAGCATTTCCTTTGTCCCTTTTTTAATATAACAACCCAAATACAAATTGAGTCCAAATATTAATGTTGTCCAAAATAAGCTTGAATGACCAGCCAAAATAATAAAGAGCAACAACTGAAAACAAAAATTGGTGTTCCCAAAGAAAGGCACTTTTTCACACAAAGGGTAGGTCATTCATAGAACAAACTTAAATTGGAGATGATAAATAAAAAACACTGTGGGGTCTTAGAGAATGCATGAAGCTATTGTACAATTGTACAAATATAAAGCAAAATATATACATTTTATAGGAAATATAAACAGATTTGTTGGTTCTATGGTTCTTATCTGCCATCAAAAAATATGTAATAGATAAAGTAAACAGTGGCATAATGGTTCATCTATGCATGAACAATGAAAATTCTCCTTTGTCTGGTGAATGGCTATTGTAACAAGCAATAGATTACATTATTACTGTTATTATTATTATTATTATTATATTATGATCTAATAGTGCACTTATTTACCTTGCACATAACAGTGCTGCTCAAATTATTAGATAAGGATATTTTCTGAATAATTTATATTACTTTTTTTGATGAAGGGGAGAGGAATGGAATATTACTTAGTGATACATGCACAATATTATGATGAAGCCACTATAGGTTACCAGCTTACAAGTGCATATAATTTTAAGCAAGGAAACATAGCATGTTGTGCAAGATGACTCCACTTTTATATAAGCAAGCATTAGATGCACGTCAGAGGGTTTAGCTTGTCTTACACATAAACAACAATATTAAACAGACAGGATGCCGGTTTAAATGTTTAAATAGATTTTGATCTTAAAGGGGCATGAAACCCAAAAAAAATATTTCATGATTTAGGTAGAACATACAATTTTAAACAACTTTCCAGTTTACTTCTATTATCAAATATGCTTCAGTCTCTTGGTATAATTTGTTGAAGGAGCAGCAATGCACTACTGGATTCTAACTGAACACATGGGTGAGCCAATGACAAATCAGTATATATATGCAGCGACCAATCAGCAGCTAGAACCTAGGTTCTTTGCTGCTCCAGAGCTTTTCTAGATAAACCTTTCAGATAACAAGAGAAGGAAGCAAATTAAATAATCAAAGTAAATTTGCAAGTTGTTTAAAATAACATGCTCTGTCTAAATCATGAAATAAGAAATTTGGGTTTCATGTCCCTTTAATATACAGTATGTTCACATGAATTTGTCATGCTTATTCTCAAATTTAGCCTATACAATAAAAGTCTATCGCCTAGATTACGAGTCTTGCGTTAGCCTTAAAAAGCAGCGTTGAGGGGTCCCAACGCTGCTTTTTAACGCCAGCTGGTATTAAGAGTCCGGCAGGTACAGGTGTAAGCTCACTTTTTTTCCGCGATTTTAGCATACCGCAAATCCCCTTACGTCAATTGAGTATCCTATCTTTTTAATGGGATTTTCCTAACGCTGGTATTACGATTGCTGGAAAAAGTGAGCGGTATACCCTCTCCTGTCCAGACTCCTACCGCATTTAAAAGTCAGTAGTTAAGAGTTTTATGGGCTAAGGCCGTAACTTAAAACTCTTAACTAAAGTGCTAAAAGTACACTAACACCCATAAACTACCTATTAACCCCTAAACCGAGCTCCCCCCCAATATCCCAAACACTTAACTAAAATGTTTAACCCCTAATCTGCCGACCGGACATTGCCGCCACTTTAATAAATATATTAACCCCTAAACCGCCGCACTCCGGCCTTGCAAGCACTAGTTACATTTTATTAACCCCTAATCTGCCGGCCCTAACATCGCCGACACCTACCTACATTTATTAACCCCTAATCTGCCGCCCCCAACGTCGCCGCTACTATATTAAATGTATTAACCCCTAAATCTAAATCTAACCCTAACACCCCCTAACAAATATAATTTAAAAAAATATAAATAAAATTACTACAATTAATTAAATTATTCCTATTTAAAACTAAATACTTACCTGTAAAATAAACCCTAAGATAGCTACAATATAACGAATAGTTACATTGTAGCTAGCTTAGGGTTTATTTTATTTTACAGGCAACTATTTAATAACTACCTAGCTAAAATAAAGACAAATTTACCTGTAAAATAAACCCTAACCTAAGTTACAATTACACCTAACACTACACTATAATTAAATTAATTACCTAAACTAACTACAATTAATTACAATTAAATTAAACTAAATTACAAAGAAAAAAAAAACAATAAATTACAGAAAATAAAAAAGAAATTACAAATTTTTAAACTAATTACACCTAATCTAATCCCCCTTAAAAAAAATAAAAAAGCCCCCCCCAAAATAAAAAAATTCCCTACCCTATACTAAATTACAAATAGCCCTTAAAAGGGCCTTTTGCGGGGCATTGCCCCAAAGTAATCAGCTCTTTTACCTGTAAAAAAAAAAAAAATACAATACCACCCCAACATTAAAACCCACCACCCACACACCCAACCCTACTCTAAAACCCACCCAATCCCCCCTAAATAAAACCTAACACTACCCCCTTGAAGATCACCCTACCTTGAGACGTCTTCACCCAGCCGGAGACAAGTGGACCTCCAGAGGGGCAGAAGTCTTCATCCGATCCGGCCAGAAGAGGACATCCAGACAGGCAGAAGTCTTCATCCAGATGGCATATTCTATCTTCTTCCATCCGGAGTGGAGCGGGTCCATCTTGAAGACATCCGACGCATAGAATCCTCTTCCATCCGACGGCAACTGAAGAATGAAGGTTCCTTTTAAGTGATGTCATCCAAGATGGCATCCCTTCAATTCCGATTGGCTGATAGAATCCTATCAGCCAATCGGAATTAAGGTAGGAAAAATCCTATTGGCTGATGCAATCAGCCAATAGAATTGAGCTTGCATTCTATTGGCTGATTGGAACAGCCAAAAGAATGCGAGCTCAATCCTATTGGCTGATTGGATCAGCCAACAGGATTGAATTTCAATTCTATTGGCTGATCCAATCAGCCAATAGGATTTTTCCTACCTTAATTCCGATTGGCTGATAGGATTCTATCAGAAAATCGGAATTGAAGGGGACGCAATCTTGGATGACGTCACTTAAAGGAACCTTCATTCTTCAGTCGCCGTCGGATGGAAGAGGATGCTCCGCGTCGGATGTTTTGAAGATGGACCCGCTCCGCTCCGGATGGAAGAAGATAGAAGATGCCGCCTGGATGTCTTCTTCTGGCCGGATCGGATGAAGACTTCTGCCCCTCTGGAGGTCCACTTGTGCCTGGCTGGGTGAAGACGTCTCAAGGTAGGGTGATCTTCAAGGAGTTAATGTTAGGTTTTATTAAGGGGAGATTGGGTGGGTTTTAGAGTAGGGTTGGGTGTGTGGGTGGTGGGTTTTAATGTTGGGGGGTATTGTATTTTTTTTTTACAGGTAAAAGACCTGATTACTTTGGGGCAATGCCCCACAAAAGGCCCTTTTAAGGGCTATCTGTAAATTAGTATAGGGTAGGGAATTTTTTTTATTTTGGGGGGCTTTTTTATTTTATTAGGGGGATTAGATTAGGTGTAATTAGTTTAAAAATGTGTAATTTCTTTTTTATTTTCTTTAATTTAGTGGGGGGGGTTCATAATTTAGTTTATTTAATTGTAATTAATTGTATTTAGTTTAGGTAATTAATTTAATTATAGTGTAGTGTTAGGTGTAATTATAACTTAGGTTAGGGTTTATTTTACAGGTAAATTTGTACTTATTTTAACTAGGTAGTTATTAAATAGTTAATAACTATTTAATAACTATTGTACCTAGTTAAAATAAATACAAACTTGCCTGTAAAATAAAAATAAACCCTAAGATGGCGACAATGTAACTATTAGTTATATTGTAGCTAGCTTAGGGTTTATTTTAAAGGTATGTATTTAGTTTTAAATAGGAATAATTTAGTTAATTATAGTAAATTTATTTAGATGTATTTAAATTATAATTAAGTTAGGGGGTGTCCCTTCAATTCCGATTGGCTGATAGAATCCTATCAGCCAATCGGAATTAAGGTAGGAAAAATCCTATTGGCTGATGCAATCAGCCAATAGAATTGAGCTTGCATTCTATTGGCTGATTGGAACAGCCAAAAGAATGCGAGCTCAATCCTATTGGCTGATTGGATCAGCCAACAGGATTGAATTTCAATTCTATTGGCTGATCCAATCAGCCAATAGGATTTTTCCTACCTTAATTCCGATTGGCTGATAGGATTCTATCAGAAAATCGGAATTGAAGGGGACGCAATCTTGGATGACGTCACTTAAAGGAACCTTCATTCTTCAGTCGCCGTCGGATGGAAGAGGATGCTCCGCGTCGGATGTTTTGAAGATGGACCCGCTCCGCTCCGGATGGAAGAAGATAGAAGATGCCGCCTGGATGTCCTCTTCTGGCCGGATCGGATGAAGACTTCTGCCCCTCTGGAGGTCCACTTGTGCCTGGCTGGGTGAAGACGTCTCAAGGTAGGGTGATCTTCAAGGAGTTAATGTTAGGTTTTATTAAGGGGAGATTGGGTGGGTTTTAGAGTAGGGTTGGGTGTGTGGGTGGTGGGTTTTAATGTTGGGGGGTATTGTATTTTTTTTTTACAGGTAAAAGACCTGATTACTTTGGGGCAATGCCCCACAAAAGGCCCTTTTAAGGGCTATCTGTAAATTAGTATAGGGTAGGGAATTTTTTTTATTTTGGGGGGCTTTTTTATTTTATTAGGGGGATTAGATTAGGTGTAATTAGTTTAAAAATGTGTAATTTCTTTTTTATTTTCTTTAATTTAGTGGGGGGGGTTCATAATTTAGTTTATTTAATTGTAATTAATTGTATTTAGTTTAGGTAATTAATTTAATTATAGTGTAGTGTTAGGTGTAATTATAACTTAGGTTAGGGTTTATTTTACAGGTAAATTTGTACTTATTTTAACTAGGTAGTTATTAAATAGTTAATAACTATTTAATAACTATTGTACCTAGTTAAAATAAATACAAACTTGCCTGTAAAATAAAAATAAACCCTAAGATGGCGACAATGTAACTATTAGTTATATTGTAGCTAGCTTAGGGTTTATTTTAAAGGTATGTATTTAGTTTTAAATAGGAATAATTTAGTTAATTATAGTAAATTTATTTAGATGTATTTAAATTATAATTAAGTTAGGGGGTGTTAGGGTTAGACTTAGGTTTAGGGGTTAATAAATCTATTATAGTGGCAGCGAAGTTGGCGGCGGCAGATTAGGGGTTAATAAATTTAATATAGTTGCGGCGACGTTGGGGGGGAAGATTAGGGGTTAATAAATAAAATGTAGGGTTCGGCGATGTTGGGGGAATCAGATTAGGGGTTCATAAGTATAAATGTAGGTGGCGGCGGTGTCCAGAGCAGCAGATTAGGGGTTAATAATATAATGTAGGTGGCGGCAGATTAGGGGTTAATAAGTGTAAGATTAGGGGTGTTTAGACTCGGGGTTCATGTTAGGGTGTTAGGTGTAGACATAACTTTTATTTCCCCATAGGAAACAATGGGGATGCGTTAGGAGCTGAACGCTGCTTTTTTGCAGGTGTTAGTTTTTTTTTTCAGCCAGCTCAGCCCCATTGTTTCCTATGGGGAAATCGTGCACGAGTACGTTTTACCTGCTTACTGCTAACGTAAGCAGCGCTGGTATTGGGGTGAGATATGGAGCTAAATTTTGCTCAATGCTCACTTTTCTGAGGCTAATGCCGGCTTGCAGAAAACTCGTAATACCAGTGTTGTCTTAAGTTAGAGGTGAGAAAAAAAGGAGCGTTAGCACCGCACACCATTACCGACAAAAACTCGTAATCTAGCCGTATGTCTCTTTAAATTTGGAAAATAGATAAGAAAAACATTTATTTATTGTCACAAAACCACCCATTTGAATATGACTGTACAATAGTCTATAATAAATCACTCATGTAAACATGACTTTTCTACTCATTTTGTTTGGGCTGAATCAAATGAAAAATACATTTAATTGTGTGTACCTTGGGATGCATTCAAATCAAAAGGCACTATTTGGTAAAGTGATAAGGCACTGTAAAAGCATCTGCCAAACGTAAAAGGTACAAAGAACAATACAGTAAGATTAGGAGTGTTGTATGCTGTAAAGGAAAAGCAGTCCCATTGTATGCCAACCTGTTTTTTGCTATTGTTGGAAAAAAATACGTAAAAAAAAATCTAAATGACAATACAGTAGTTTCTGCCTTTCACTAAATTGAATTTAGATTTGAAATGTGTTGTCAGAACAATGTCAAAAACTTACAAGATATTAAACAAGGTGATTAATTTAACTACGAGTAAATATTTTGGAATTACAGATTAATTTTTCTGTACAACAAAAGACACACCATTTATATTATATGCAAGCTAATAAAGATTTGAATAAGCCAAGGCTGTGCATGGTTTTGATATACTCATTATGTTCTCATATATATTAAAATAGAATGATACAAACTGTTTTAATGCAAAATAGCATTAAGCTCAACATGTCAGTGCATTTTAATCATATAGCTTCCAAATTGTATGGTGGTAATCAGAAATATTGTCATTTTATTTGTAATACAATTAAAATCACTTTGAATCGGAGCCAACGTTTTTAAAGGGACATTGTACTAAAAACTGTTCTTTTATCCATATTAAAGACCAGCATTTAAAAGGTTGGATTGAAGGTTTATGATCTGAGGCTAATTACAAGAGCACTGATTTCAATATATCAGTCTAGACTAGGAGTTATGGACCCCAGTATGTACTATCAAACTGGCTGAGAATCACTAGTGTATCTCAACGACTCACTGTCAGGACTGCAGGCCTCTTCTTTGCCCATTACAGCCTTGGTGACACACAAAGAGCCCCAGAAGGTCCTTGAGACAAGTAAAGCGCTAGCACCAGTGAAGATGCATCAGTGTAATGGTGCAGTATACCCCACATATGAGAATTGTAAGCCAAAACAATCAGGTTACTCCTACAATAAGGTGAGAGACATTAGCTATTATTCTAATGAATATATGCAACTGGTATATATACAGTCCAGGATCACTATTGCTGAAAATTGGTTATTCAATAAAATCTCTGACTGACGCCCAACTCCGGATAGTAGAAAGTCAATTTGTATAAAGTAAAAAGTTTGCTGCGTACAGTTTAAATCAGTTCAGTAAGTTTCTAGTAAGCCATTGGTATGAGCTATGTCAGGCAAAGTTAGACAAAACATAAATTATGCTTACCAGATAAATTTCCTTTCCTTCTGTATGCGAAGAGTCCACTGCTGCATTCCTTACTGAACCTGGCCACCAGGAGGAGGCAAAAACACCCCAGCCAAAGGTTTAAATACCGCCCCCATTTCCTCATAACCCCAGTCATTCTAAGGAACAGTAAGAGAAATATTAGGGTGAAAAATGTGCCAGAAGAATAAATTTAAATTTAGGGCCGGCCATCGGAGGACACGGGCGGGAGCTGTGAACTCTTCCCATACAGAAGGAAAGGAAATTATTTGGTAAGCATAATTTAGGTTTTCCTTCTTAATATGGCAAGAGTCCAAAGCTGCATTCCTTACTTGTGGGAAACATATACCCAAGCTCTAGAGTACACAAAATGCTAACAGGAGGGAAAAGAGAGGCGGACCCTAATCTGAGGGCACCACAATCTGCAAAACCTTTCTCCCAAAAGCTGCTTCGGCAGAACAAAAACATCAAACTTGTAAAATTTAGAAAAAAGTATGTAAGGAGGACCAGGTAGCCGCCTTACAGATCTGATCTAGGGCTGCAAGGGCCTCTCAACAAAGTAAGCCTGGACTTCATTTTAACATAAAAATATCTTGAACATTTATATGCAGTGGTAAATAACCATCTATAAGGTTAGGGGGGTGGGATATCTAGTGCACTCTTAAAATAACAGGTATATACTTACAGAGGTTGAATTTGGTACATATTCCAATTAATTAAAAATAGAAAGAAAAAAAAAAAAGGCAAAAATGGTTAAAGACTATATCAGTAAAAGGACACAGCCTTACACATGTATCTATAGCAGAGCTTTCCAAACTTTTCATGTTGGTGAGACACTTTTTAGACCTACATCATTTTGCGACACAGTAATTCAGTTAACAGGAGGTTAAACTAACTTGTTTTAAGAGATATGGACACATACATAAATGATATAACGAAATGTATTTACAAGTAACAGTATGTATGTGCAAGAATAATAAAAAAAGTTTAATAACACCAATAACTACTTACTATTTTAATGGGATGTATGAGGTTGATGGGATGATGCATTTCATCATCAAGCATTTTTAAGCTTCCACTTCCTATCCATATATCAAGAGCAGGAGCAACAATGCACTACTGATAACTAGCTGCAAAAAAAAAAAAACACTGACTTCTGCTCAGCGTTTAAGCTTCCACCCTAGTCCGACTGAATACTTCCTGTGCAGAAAACACACTGCTGTCCCATTCACTGACTACACATGCAGTCACGAGCCGATTGAGGAGACTACACGTGCAGTCAGGAGTCAATGTGCCGCCAATGGGTATAGTTTCAGCTCCCACTGAGCTGCACTTAAAGGTTAAGATGATCTATGACCCACTAGGTATCAATCACGTGTCAACCACGTGATACGCGTAGCAGGCAGGCAGAAAGCCGGAAACCAAAAAAAAAATTTTTTTTTTTTTTTAAATTCAAAGAAATTTGTGCTGAAGCAGGGACACAACTACACTGCCACTGACACACTAATGTGTCACGACACACAGTTTGGAAAGCACTGATTTATAGAGTACATATATCAGCAATAGCAAGCAATCCGCTAAAAATTGTGCAAACAGTTAATAGTGACATCAATTCATATAACAAATGCCATCAATCTAGGGCTAGGTGTGAATAACAAGCTTGGCACTATATCATGCAAAGCATAGCCCCAAATCACCTGATTTTATATAAACAATCCAAATTATGACTTCTATTTTATTTCTAGGTTGCACATAAGACAGTAGTAGTTGTAAACTTAAAAAGAAACTCTATGTCCTAAAAAAGTGAAAAGTAAAATGTCTGTAGACATCCTGTAGGCTAAGTGCATAACCAAAAAAACAACTAATCGATTATGAGAATGTTGACAACTATTTCATAAACGATTATTATCGATTATGCAGATTAGTTGTTGCAGCTGATCCATAGAGGCCTTAGTTTTTAAGGCCCAAGAGGAAACCACTGCTCTCGTAGAATGAGCTGTAATCCTCAGAGGAGGCTTATGTCCCGCTGGCTCTATCCTAAATAGATGACACTCCTCAGTCAAAAAGATAAAGTAGTCAAAGAGGCCTGTTGACCACTACGCTTCTTGGAAAGGAGAACAAACAGAGAAAGAAGTTTGTCTAAATTCCTTTGTGGCCTGAAGATAGAACTTCAAGGCCCAAACCACATCCAGAATTACGTTGTAAACGTTCCTTCAACGAAGAAGGATTAGGACATAAAAAGGAGCCACATTCTCTTGATTGATGTTGTGAATTGACACAGCCTTAGGAAGAAAACCAAATTTGGTTCATAGAACAGCCTTATCAGCATGGAAAGCCAGATAAGGAGTTACGCATTCCAAGGCAACAATCACAGATACTCTTCGCGCAGAAGCAATAGCCAGTAGAAAAGGAACCTTCAAAGACAACAATTTAATGCCTACTTTATGCATATGCTCCAACAGAGTCTGTTGCAAAACTTTAACAAGATTTAAACTCCAAGGAGGAGAATTAGATCTAAATACAGGCCTGATCCTAGCAGAGCCTTAACAAATGACTGCACATCTGGAAGCTCAGCAAACCTCTTGTGAAGTAACACAGACAGGGCTGAAATCTGTCCCTTCAGGGTACTTGCAGAAAAGCCCTTCTCCAGTTCATTCTGGAGAACAGAATAAGTAGGTCCTCCACACCTTATGATAGATGCGACGAGCAATCAGCTATGAGCTACGAGCTTGAATGAGAGGAACAATAACTCTCTCAGAAAACACTCTCTTGGCAAGGACTAAGCGTTCAATCTCCACGCAGTCAGCCTCAGTGAATCTAGACATTGATGAACAAATAGACCTTGGTCAGCAGATCCCTGCGACAAGGTAACTTCCATGGAGGAGATGATGACATCCCCACTAGATCCACAAACCACATCACTGATGCCTGCTTGATTCGAGCCACTACACTCAGAAGTAGTGGTAACGGCCAAAAAAGATAAATTAGATTGAACCTCCAAGGCACCGCTAATGCATCTGTTAGCTCCGCCTGAGAATCCCTGTACCTCGACCAATATCTGGGTAGCTTGGTATTGAGAGGTCATAAGATCTTCCTCTTGCAAATCTTCGCAAACACCTGGATAATAGGATTGTCTGCTAAGGAAATCCGCTTCCCAGTTGTCCACACCCAGAATGTATATCGCTGACAGCGAACAAATGTGGGTCTCCACCCACTCCAGAATTCGAGATACTTCCCTCATAGCTAGGGAGCTTTTTGTTCCCCCCTGATGGATGATGTAAGCCACCTAGGTTATATTGTCTGATTGGAATCAGGTAATCTGGGACAAACCCAGCAGAGGCCAAGCCTTCAGAGCATTGTATATTGCCCGAAGACCCAAATAAGGTCGGGAAGGAGCTTTCCTCCTGAGTCCATAGGCTCTGTGGTTTCCTGGCACCCCAAAAAGCTCCCAATCCTGACAGACTCACAACCGTAGTCACAATCACCCAGGATGGTCTTAAGATGGACGTCCCTTGGGAGAAGTTAACTGAACAAAAACACCAAGCCGTTCCACTGCTTCAGCATGCACAATTGCAACAGTGTGAGGTGAAACCTGGAAAAGGAAATGACGTTCATGCTGGACACCATGAGACCAAACACCTCCATACACTGAGCCACAGATGGCCTTAAGGAGGTCAAGACAACGTCTCTGGTCTGTTAGAAATATTCTCATTCTATTATAGTACCCGTGAATTCTACCCTGGTA